>NC_048429.1:15828423-15857773 GCF_013103735.1 Etheostoma cragini
ACACATGTAATATAATTATCATTGAGACAGTTGATGTTAAAATATAATGTGAAGCCTTGATAATTTTATAGACACTTATATCATAGGAAAGTTTTCCAGGAGAACTTTGCACCACCATCTCCGTTTTTGGACACTGAAGACCGATCTACAGGCTATCATCCACACGCAAGTCGTGGCACTAGCATCTGCACTGGTCGCGCTAGCCGCGCTAGTCCTGGGGTGGCAGAGACAAAGATGTGCTAGGTGTTGTGGATCTGAGCTCTCCTTCATCTCCTGGTTGCAGATGATTCAGATACCGTCCATTCACACAACAACTGTAACATTGTCCTTCAATGGACATAATTTCCACACTTTCAGATTACTTGGAGTTAGCATAGACAGTTAAAGAAGGGAGCTAGCCATCCAATCCGAACCTCAGCCTGCTCAATTTGTGCAGAAACATTAAAATAGCCATAACCAGCTTTTTAAATTGTTTTTGAAAACTAAACAACTATAAAAGTCACACTTACTTCCATTATTTATTGATTAAAGAGGGCTGTCCAAAGCGTGGGTGCATACCGCTAAATTCACCCTGATATTGCGATGAAATGACAGGGTCAAATGCTGGAGAGTGGTCCCGGTTAAACATTGAGGGGCGGGGTTAAACGTTTAGCCCCACCCCTCAACGTGTCTGCGGGTCTGCAGTCAGGGGCTTCTCGTTAAAGAAGCTGTTGGTTTTACAGCAGAACATAGTTTACAGAAGTACTAATGATGTCTGTTTGTCTCCACCTAGTGGCTGACTCAAATTCTCCTCTGATGAAAAAGGATTCTGGACCAATCTACCTGGAGAAACCCTGTGATGCACTCGTGAACTCAATGTTACCTTTAAGTCTAGCTTTGATGGAGCTAGATGTCCTAAAGGGGATTTTGACAAAGAAAGAAAAATAGGTTCCCTGACCTCAGAGAAGTCTCCATTTTCTGCAGCCTGAATTGCATTCTGGGCAATGTAGTTGCGTAGGACAACATGGGGGTTGGTGCTGTTCATCACAATGAGCCTTTCCTTTTTTATTAGTGACAGGTCACCTGTTCCATCACACTCCCTGGCTAAACGCCTCCTGGTGTTTCAGTGCAAAAAAAATTAAAAGAAAATGTGTTGATTTATCCTCTATGGAAATGTAAGATACTGTATGTTATACATGTACATATGCTGGAATCACGTACATGACACATATATCTAAATGCCATATGTACATTTACATAACATTACATAATACATAATAATCTAAATTACATAACATATGTTATACCAATATATGTCGATTTTCAATTCAATTTTATTTATAGTGTCAAATCATAACAGAAGTTGTCTCAGGACACTTAAAAGATAGAGTAGTTCTAGAACACTCTATAATTTACAAAGACCCAACCATTCACCCCAAAGGGTAAGCATTTGGTGTGACAGTGGCAAGGAAAAACTTCCATCTTACAGACAGAAACCTCAGACAGACCCAGGCTCCTGGTGGGGGGGGGGGGGGGGGGGGGGGGGGGGGGGGGGGGGGGGTCATCTGCCGCCGCCGGTTGGGACACAAATACACTGATACAGATATAAAGAAATATGATTCATAATAAATCTATTACACATCCCTTACACATATATGTGGAATAAATATACACTTACATTTCAGTGTCAAATGTGTAACTAATCAAAACATGAATTAAATTGGAGATATTGCTGTCTTAATAACTCATAAACTGCTGAATGACCCAAACAGCTGATCTGTGGCATCCACTGTGCACTCAGCTCAGTTGCTGCTTAACGCTTCACTACGTCCTTAACTTTGTCTGCTGTTTGGGGCTGGGCAGGTGGCACGTAGTAGGTTCATCAACAGCTATCAGGCTCCTCTACTGTGGAACCAGGTTCCAGTTTGGGTTCAGGAGGCAGACACCGTCTCCACATTTAGGAGTAGGCTCAAGACTTTCCTCTTTGACAAAGCTTATAGTCGGGTGAGTCCTGAACCATCCCTTAATTATGCTCCTATAGGCCTAGACTGCTGGGGGACTTCCCATGATGCACTGAGCACCTCTCTCTTCCTCCTTCTTTCCATCTGTATGCAACCTCATCCTATTAATGCATGTTCCTAACTCGACTTCTTTTCCTTCCCGTAGTCTTGTGCTCTCTCTAGCCCTCCTCCTATCGCTTCCTGCATGTTTTTCTGGCTCTGGATCTGTGGTTGTAGTCACCTGCTGCCTCCATTTTCACCCTCTGCTACAATTCTCCATGTCTCTCTCTCTCTCTCTCTCTTTCTTCTCTGTCTCTGTCTTTCTCTCTCTCTCTCTCTCTGTCTCTCTCTCACCACCTACCTGTCGAGGCAGATGCCCCCCTACCCTGAGGCGTGGTTCTGCTCGAGGTTTCTGCCTCTTAAAGGACGTTTATCCTTGCGTCTGTGGCCTAGTGCTTGCTCTTGGTGGAAAATTGTTGGGTTTCTGTAAATAACATCACAGAGTACGGTCTAGACTTACTCTTTTATGAAAAGCGCAGTGAAATAACTGTTGTTGTGATTTAGCGCTATATAAATCTATTTTAATTGAATATTGTTGTTGAAAACAGCCAAAACCATGAGCTGAAAGTCACTAAAACCCCCCGAAGGTCTGAGGGAAACCTTAGGAAAAAAAAGAAAGAAACCTTTTTCCTCACCTGTATCGGCTAACCCATCGAATCCAGTCATCACGCTGTTTTTTCTTAAGCTCATCCTGATCTGTCTCGAGTAGCTCCTTAAGCCGTCCCATCCGTTCCAGTTGCCGGGACACATCTGGCCGGTCGGCCACCATCCCGAACATGACTGGGTTAGTTTGTGCCATGGAGAGAATCATCGCCAATTCACTAGAAATGGAGAAAATGCTCGAGATAAGTGATGTTTACCACAGCTATCGCTCTGGTCTTACATTATGTTCCATGTTCACCTGCTACGGTCTCGACATACAGTACATCCTTCCAAATGCTACAAAACACATATTTAACTTACATATTGTCTTGGTAAGCTTTTTCCCCAAAATGCTAGCATATAAAAGGAAAAAAATAAAGGACAAGTGAGATTTAGACATTGTAACCAGTGCTTTGGTTAGGTAGTATGAAATGCACATTCATTGGGAGTATATGGTGGGGCAGCTGCTCTGTGAAGAAATGCATGTGTATCCAACCACCATACACTCCCTCACCGGTCCTCCATAGTTGGCT
Organism: Etheostoma cragini; assembly: GCF_013103735.1. Taxonomy (NCBI): domain Eukaryota; kingdom Metazoa; phylum Chordata; class Actinopteri; order Perciformes; family Percidae; genus Etheostoma; species Etheostoma cragini. The sequence goes on from NC_048429.1 coordinate 15,831,638, forward strand.
TATTAGCCACCTTTAGCTCCTCAATAGAAGCACACTGCTCTAGGATGAGGTCTACTACTGGCTCCACCGCGGTCCTCCCGCTGTGTCCCTCGTCAGGCCAGGGGACACGGCTCAGCAGGCGGAAGGTGTTGGTGAAATCTGCACCTGGAAACACATAACTACGTCACATTTCCTTAGATTTCTATTTTCAAAGATGTCTGACACACAACCGAAACATCAACGACTGTCTTTGTACCAGTGTTGTGCATAAGGCGCAGTAGGTCTGATATGAGTGCGCTGTCCTCCTGCTCTTCTTTTCCCACAAGGCCCAGCTTTTTCCTCATGATACACAGGTAGAAGGCTTCGTAAGTGGGCATGAATTGATCCAGGACAGACCCGGCCTTGGCTGCATCCAGCTCAGAGCCCAACGCCTCTGCCAGACGGGCCAGGTTCCAGCGGCACGTAGCTGGCTGGGCTTGGTACGAGTAGCGCCCTCTTTTGTCTGAGTTGTTGCAAACGAAATCTGGATCATACCTGACACACGGGTGGGGGGGTGGGGGGTTTCATACAGAATATGACTTGAGTTAATTCATAAATTAATTTCTTTGTAGTTACTTTATGTCAAAACTGATTCTGAAGAACTTTTTTAGATCCAAGGAATTAAGCGGTAAGTGTAAAAGCTAAGAACACACTTTTGTCAAATAAATAAGTGCACTCCCACTTTCAGCAGCCTACCTGTCCATGAAACCAAAGGGTCCATAGTCCAGCGTAAGACCCAAGATGCTCATGTTGTCTGTGTTTAGGACGCCATGGCAAAAACCTACACACTGCCACTGGGCCACTAGATTAGAAGTTTGCATCATCACCTGGAGATAGACACGTCAAATCTGATTGTTTATATGCAAAATGACCAGCATGAAATGAATCACCCCACAGGGAGACGTTTCATTATTCCTCACCTCTGTGAAAAAAGCCATATTCCTGTCTTTCCGGTTGCTATGAGTCTGTTGGATGTAAGGATAAAAAGTCTCAATGACATAATCCAGCAGCTGAGCGCGAATGTCATGCCGTCCTGCACTAGGACCCTGCAGGCCTGAGAAATCATCTCGGCCCCGAAATATCTCAAAAGATCCAAATCTAAAAGAGAGGGAGAGACATAATAAAGCAGCATAATGTACAGTGTTGTTCATAAGTATAGGACACAATGCTTGAGTTCATAAAAAGAGGAATAAAAAATTCATCTTTTGGAAATTGATCTTATTGCCTTAATTAAAAAATGAGGAAAATCCAACCTTTAAGGACAACAATTTTCTTTATAAATGAATAATGTATCGTGAATAAATAAATGTTCTTTCTTAAAATACAGGGGACTATGTTAAATTCCCATAGAGGCAGGCACAGTTTTATTATTAAAGGGCAGTTATTTCATGGATCAGGATACTATGCATCCTGATAACGTTCCCTTGGCATTTGGAATCAAAATAACCTCCCCACATCATCACATACGCTTCACCATAACTAAAGATTGCCATGGTTTTATTTCAGTTAGCGTAATAGCTGGTCTGATTTGCATTGAGAGATGTTTTGATGGAAAGATCGCCATGTCAATCTCTTCTCATGTCAATCTGTCTATTCTATGGGAACTTAACATAGCGTTATGTATACTTATTTCCCCTAAATTTTAAGGAAGAACATTTATTTATTTACAATACATTATTCATTCACAAAGAAAATTGGTGTCATTTTTTCCTCATTTTTTAATTAAGGCATAAGGGTCAATTTCCAAAAGATGATTTTTTTCTATTCCTCTATTTAGTCAGCTTGAGCAGGGGTCCCTATACTCATGAGCAGCATTGTATCCACAGATGGTCAACGGTCTGAAAACACTAGAAATGTGTCACCTGATGAAAGAAGGGGCGAGACGCAGGACGACTGAGCAGCGCTCCGGAATGCGCCCGCCGTTGTTGAGTGGATCTCTGGTGACGTAGAGGTCGGAGGTGACAAGCGAGGCTGCGCGGGTGCTTGGTATCCCCAGGGCGGCCATGGCCTCGCTGCACAGGAACTCTCTGATGCTGGAGCGAAGCACCTTCCTGCCATCACCATCTCTGACAAAATGGGTTGGTCACACAGATGAGTTTGTTATTCAGCTGGGATTCAAATATGTTGTGTTATTCAATTATTCCATGACACCTTACACCAGTAGTTGAACTTGCAAACAGGCTCAAAGCTTCTGGTAAGGTTCCAAAACAAACAACTATTTGTGAATAACTGAATTGGACCAAAAAAGCTGTCAGTACACTAATTCAGCATTTCCATGAACTAATGGCCTTTCTAGCTTTGGAGAGACTAGAATTGTGGAGTCCTTACATAGACTTTGATTTTGAATTGTGATTAATTTGAAACTTTTTGTAACTCATGCAATGCTGTGATCTTATTTAATTTGTTTTGTTTTGCCAGATTGGAGGATAATGTATTCATTTCATTGGTTAAATGTTCATATTCAAAGGCAATATGCAAATCTTAGTAAAATTATGTTTAAAAACAAAATTCTATGACAATACAATTGCATTGTTTCATTTTTACAGTATATAATGTGTGTATGCTATATTTATATATATATATATATATATATATATATATATATATATATATATATATATATATATATATATATATATATATATATATATATATATATATATATATATCATAATAAGAAATGCATAAACAAACAAATTTTTTTAAATAACCAAAACAGCCCTTTTCAAAATAGACATTTTTGCTTTTCTTAACAGTGCAAATGGAATAGATAAAATAAAATCTCATAAAAATAATACATTTTGTATACCCTTATAAACAATGTAATTAAAGAACTAGTGATTTGGGTATAAAATGTACTTTGTACAACCTCTTCATATACTCTGAATGCTGTGAAACCTTCCACACTTGTGATACTCAGGTGACCATGCGTGCTGGTACTGGGGAGTGCTGACCCCTTTCAAAGGTCAAGAAGTTTGAGTTTTCACACTCAATTCCAGCCAGGTTACAATGTGCCCCTACTTTTTAAAGCTCAATATGAATACATATCCAAAGGCCTACGTAAGTCAGTCTCAAATATTCCTTTTCTAAATGTTATTAACAGACCAAATCAGCTGGAGAAAGTAAAGTTGGAGCACCTGTTTGGTCTCAGCACACAGTGGAGGACATAATTGATGTGTGCCAAGCAGCTAAGCTCTTAAGCAGCTCTCTTTGGGTTAATGCATTCCCATGCCTCAGGTTAGCAAAGCTTTTGAAGGATTGGCATATTTGTCATATTGTCTCACTTGGTCAGATAAAACTTATGTAGGTAATGTCACTGAAGCGTAAAGGTTAGTAGTTATAAACTGTTCCAGTTGTGTTGTCTTAAAATGAGATGCCAAATGTGTAAGTGCTGAACTGTCAGCACACAACAATAAAATACCTAGAGTAAGGTGTGACTCCTGCGCCTTTCACCTGAATCTCCCATCGCCCATGGGTGCCCGACTCTACCTCCCCCAGGTACATCACCGCTCCATCTCCCAGTTGTCCCGCAAACAGGCCGAACTGGTGGCCGCTGTAACAGTGCGCAGCCGGCTCGGAGCCCGGCAGCAGCCGGGATCCGCTTAGATACTCCGGAGCCAGGGGACTACTCAGCACATCCCGCTCACTCAGTCCGAGCAGAGCCAGCGCTGACACTGACTGGGCCACCAAGGTCGGGCGTAGCAGGGGCTGGAGAGTCCGGATTCTGGAGAAACATGCCCCTGGGACCGTCCGGGACCCGGGCTCCTCGGAGTCGTCCACCGGCAGCTTCCTCAGCGCGGTGTTGTTGAAAGGTAGGTGCTTCAGAGCCGTGGACGCGCACCGGGAGGGCTCCATGACGACTGGAGTTTAACACTCAGTCTGAGCCAGGCTGTTACTAGGTTAGTATCTACTGAGGCGGAGCTCGGGACCGGACACAGGCCCAATGGAAGCCTTCACAGGGAAAAGCTACATGCTGCAATTAACTACAAGTCTTCATTTACATTATTTTATTCATTATTATTATTATTATTATTACTCTATTACTATTACATAATTTGAGTGTAAAGTAATGAAGGACACCTATAAAGTATATATTATACACTTTATAAGTGTACTTTATAATAATATATACATATGCAGTATATAAATGTATACGTATTTATAATATATTATATACTCTATGTGTAATTTATTATATACTTTATAATAAAATAATAAAGTAATAATATATAATATATAATAATAATATTATATATATATTTATAATATATCATGTACTTTGTAAGTGTACTTTATTATATAGCCTACTGTAAAATAAAATTGTAAAGTCATAATATAATATATAATGATAATAATTACAATAATAATAATATAGTAATAAAAAGTAATAAAATAAAAAAGAATGTTAAGAAAGACTTCAATTTAATTACAGCCTATAGCTGTAAGTAGCCTAATAATAATATATATTATTAATTTATTGTTTAAATTTGTTAACATTATTTCATTTATTTTATTTTAGTCTTTGCTTTTTTAATCCAGGCCCCAAAGGCTTCAAAGTAGAAAAATGATAGCCCACTAATAAATAAAAAAGACAAAAATCCTGAAAAAATGTATCAGTTGTTTATATTATAATATTTATGAGTTAGTGATACAACAAACCAATTCCATGTTGCCTGTTTTTTATTATTGAGGCTATATGTTTCATTGGAGTGACTCTCTTGGTCAGAACAGTGTTTCTCGAAGGGGGGTCCGGGGAAGATGGGACAATCCTTAACTTACCCTGGATAAGTACATAAGAAGCTGGGTCCAGAGACAGAAAATTAAATTAAATTATTTTGGTGGGATGCCTCTGATTCATATCTCACCCTATCACTATCCTACCCTTATACCACAGATCAACCTACTGTAGTAACCCTAGCCCCCTCAACTTAAAAAACAACCGTGTCTCTCACAGCCTCTGGGAGGGACAGACTGGCTCTCTAATTGAAATGTAGGCTAGATTGCCCTTATAAACTTATCACCAGTGGGAGGCACCTATGCCGTGTCAGTGTCTGCAGTCTGCAGGAAAGGAATAAGAAGAAGAAGAAGAAGAAGAAGAAGAAGAAGAAGAAGAAGAAGAAGAAGAAGAAGAAGAAGAAGAAGAAGAAGAAGAAGAACTTTTTTTGGAACTTTCTTGTGTAGGCTACTACTGCCATACACATATAAAGAGTACTAAGCTACTACTACTTCTTTAACTGTCTATGAGGGTACCAATCATTTCAGACTTATACAAACACTTATCTGTGGTACAGAAAGACTGAGCGAATATACAAAAATAGAACATTTGACAAACACAAGCACAAAGAAGTACAAATTAACTTTAAATAATTTAAGCAAATTTTTAAACACAGTCCAGCCTTGTTTGGATTTCACAATTTTGTAAAGTTTTTTTTATTTTTAATATTACACTCGTACATCCATGAGATTACAGGGCAAGTATGTCCACCTGGGGGCGGTAACAACAACAGCGAAAATGTCACCTGCCGTGAAAAAAAAAGAACAAGAAGCTTCTGACAACAATTCAACTCCACCATGCAACTACTCGTTTTGAATATGCATACGTTTAATTGGAGTGACACTCTTATTTAGAGGATACATTTTCTAGGTTCAGCGGGGTAGCTGCCTCGTTAACATTACTACTAACGTTAATACTAGCCAACTGTGGCTGGGTACTTAGCTAGCTAACTAGCTTATTTCGGCTAACAGCAGTTAACCACATGCTAGCTAACCGCTAGTCACATTTTCGACACCAGTGTGAGAACATGGACTCAAGTGTCTTCACGGCCGTGTCTAAAGGTTTGTTTTCTGGGAACCCAAGAACAATTAAAAGCAAATAATAACTGGGAAGGGGGGTGCGTGGGGCAGGGGAGCCAACGTTGACGTTATCGGTGCTTTTACTCTACCCATGCTAACTTCGTAAACTAGGTTAGCAAATTGACTTCAGATGATAACGTCACGTTCACGTGGTGTTTTACATGTATTGCAAATCATTCTGCGTGCTTCTTGTCATATAGATATGAGTGCTGCTGTATGTACAAACTAAAGCGAAAGTAAAAGCTAACCAGGTCTGCGCAGCACTGTTATTGAACGTACACTTAATGTTTCTAGGGAGGTTGCATTCAAAAAACATCGATGTTCTCATAACACTAACAGCTAAAATAACGTTACAAAAGCACTATTCTCAACTTGAACTAGCGACACATCTATTATCTTAACATTTGATGCCGTCATATCCCAGTAAATCATTAAACCTCACTTTATTGTATATTTGAAAACATTTACAACTTAACAGCCACAGTCTTCCTTGTCATCCTACCGTCCAATGTGTCACATAATGACACATTGACAGATTACATATGCGGTGTGTTTACTTATGATACATGGAACAGATCAGGCCATCTGCATTCACTTTACCCTGCTAATTCTAATGAAATTCAACAGCCTGATTCTAATTAATCACTTTGAGTGTCTTCTTTATAAGTCCATGTGTTCTGAATGTACATGTGTACTTTGAGTTATTAAACAAGTATTTGTTTTATTTGTGCACTGTGTATTGCAACTGTAAATTATATATTACTGTATACCACTAACCCGGGACTACAGTCCCGCCGGAAATCCCAGCGGACGTCCCTCATTTTGGTCAGATGTCCGTCACCTTCCTCTACTGACTATGGTTAACTGCTCCTCAGATCTCTGCAGAGTAAATCCAGACAGCTAGCTAGACTATCTGTCGCACAAGTAAAACAACTTTTCAATGTCCACATTCCACCAGAACAAGTTGCTTCCTGGGGCTATTTTGCAGAGGCACCGTGGCTCTGTCTGGAGTTTAGCCACGCCCTTGGCGATTGTGATTGGTTTAAAGAAATTCCAATAAACCAGAGCACGTTTTTCTTCCATCCCCGAATGCTGTGTAGACTAGCCAGACCCTCCTCCTTTGCGCTGTGGAGGAAGGTCTCGCAATGAGAGCTTGCTCTCAATTGGCCCTCCCTGAATAAGTAAAAGTGATATACTTTTAGAGTCCTTTTCTGTTTTTTCAGGTGACCCCTTACCTCTGGCGTCGCTGCGCCTCCTGGTCCCACCTTTCCAGCTTATGGCCGTCTCCATGTGGCAGGTTCTGAAGAAACAAGATGTCCCGAACTACTGGAAAGTGGCAGAGTTTGTCTCTTTGGTGATGGACATGGTCCCAGAGCTGCTAATGTTCAAGCACAGGATGCAACTTGACCTGGGATTAAGAGCCAGGGTGGGTACCAGCGGAGGACACAATATGTAATACATTATGAGAATATTTTGATTATTTAAGATTATTAATTAATGCTGCACTATAGGAGGGAAAATATGTGATAGCGTTGTTGAATACGGTGATAACAATATTACTTGAAATAAATAAACATATTTAAGTTCACTCAGTTCTTTCTGCTGCTTTCAGTATTCTGCTTAAATACAACAAACTAGTGACAGACCGATTTATTGACCGGCCGATGTATATCGGGCTGATACGTGGCTGCTGCATTCGGCGATAGTTTTCCTCCGGCATTATTTAGAGACAGACGTCCACAGGCAGCTCTGTGTTGCTGGAGACGCTGCAGTTCATGTGTAGACCGTGCACTAACCCTCCGCCACCAGCATCATGGAAGTCTTAAATTACAAGTCAAGCACTTTATTTCAATGGCTACTTTTCAGGTTTATTGTTTTCTTAAATTATTTAAATGTATTGCCAAAGGACATTTAGTAAAGACCTGGCTATATCTGTCTTATAATATGTCAGAAAGCAATGCTTCATCAAGGCTGTGTTGTAGATGTTGATGAACGCCTTTTAACCATGCACAGTTAACCATTTGCAGTGCACCCATCCATATGATGCACGTTGCACAGATAATTTGGGTGATATGAATGTGAGATGATCGCAGAAGTGACACTGATCTGTTTTTTTGTTTAATATTTTTAAAGAAATGGCAGAGCAGATTCTGAAAACAAATCCTGTGTGTGGCAGGGTTTATATCTTTATGATGTAAATTGAGGGAGCAAAAGCAGTATCGGCTTCAAATATCGGCTCAAGAAAATCAGCAGCCCGTATCGGTGATCGACTAAGGCTGATAACAAAAAAATATCTGTTTTGGCATCTGCACAAAAAAATTCATATGGGTCCTTACAACAAACCGCTTGTTGAATTTGAAAACAAATGAAAGGAAATCATTTCCAATTGAATTGAAAATAAAAGGCCCCACTTAAAAAAGTGACAGTTTTAAAGCGCAGTTTTCTTCTTAAATTTTCTTTCAACCAACCCCAAAAAATATCTGAGTCACTTTGGTGATGATTTGTTCATCGGCAATTAATATCACAATGACATATACACAAACTATATATTGTGCAGACCAATTATAGTTATAGATAACTCATGATGTGGAACTTTATTGTGAATATACACAAAGATTTTGGTGCAATGTTTTATTTTCTTCTTTTTTTCTGCTCATCAGTATATTCTTGAGCTATGCCGAGGTAAACAGCTTGTGGAACCGGACTACATCTTGTCTCTTTTAGACCGCATCCAACCGCGAGACCCCGACCTGCTAGATGTAAGTATCTATAGGACAGTCTAGATTAATAGATTTAGTTTTTTTAAACTAAGTCTTTTTAAAATTCCAACCATTTTTGTAACATTTCTGCCTTTTGGATCAAAAAGTGTGATTGTGATGTTGCAGATGAAGGAGTCCAAACAGGATGAACTAGTGGTTAACTTTCTGGAGTTGGTCCAGACTCTGCTCAAAGATCCCGAAGAGAGGCGAGACTATTTCTTGGTGAGGCGTTATTACTTTCACTTTAATGAGCCATATCCAACTGTGAACGTTACTTGCTGTTCTAAGTGATAATTTGAATGTTCTATAGTCACAACATTCCACTTCGCAATTGCTCCAGTGCTGGCAGAAATTCCACCGGATGTCACGCTTTCTGTTGGATGTCCGTTACCTTCCTTTTTCTTTGTGCTGGCGTTCAAAACCCCGGTAGATTTCTGAGGACTCGCTCTGAAACGTCATAAACTCTAATTCTGTTATTGACATGGTGCTGCAGCCTCAGAATAAAATTAGTAGTAGTTTACTTTTTCACCCGTAGCATGAAATTGTAGGTGTTTTCACCTGTAATATTATAGGTTACCTGTGATCAAGTATGAAATTAATACACTATAATTAGAGCTTACACATTGACTCCAGCAGCAATTTTCTCCCACACCAATTCTCGCTATTTTGCAGTCATGTTGCTTTTTTTTAAACAAAATATATGTTCAAACTCGCTTTGAACTCAATTATTGCCTAATTGTCTAATCGCAATTCTTATACATTATTTTTGCGGTTTTTATGTTAAACCACAATTAATTTATTTTCTTTTTAACCTTTAGGTAAGGTGGTAAGGGCTATAACTGTTGAAGAATTGTTGATTTTGTTTTTTGCCAAAATTGCAATTGATTATTTGTCAGACTGTGGAACTAAAGCTGTGTTGGCAGCAGCTGTTACTTGTTGCCGTAGCAACTCCAAACATCCTGGGCTGTAGCTGCCTCAAGCCTCACGGCATTGGACAGAGACCACGCTAGCATTCTTAATAGGTTTACTTGCAAAAGAGTCAAATTCTGTGACTTACAGCGAAACAACAAATATGCCTGGTGAATAAGTTTTCTACAACAGCAGATGTAATAGAAAGGTGGAATGTAAGACAAAGTGGGATTCATTCATAATAAAAAGTCCATGTCTTCTTATCTTCACCCGGGGGAGGGCATGTTCTTTCCTCAGCATCACTCCGTGTTCAGACAAGGACACGCAGTGGCACCATTATCTTGTTTAGAGTTTCTCAGTATAATATTATTCTTATGCAAACAGTTTTAATAATTAACAAGACAGCAAAATGATAATTCATATTTTCCTAACACTGACTTTAGTTTTATATTTGCCTTGCATTAAACTAGTCTCTTTTTTCTTTAAAAAGGAGGTCTTCCCTGCCGAGTATGGCCCTCACTACGACAGTGATCTGCAGATGCTGTTTTCCGAGTTCCTCTGTCGGCTGGCTCAGCTGTTGCCAGTTCCTGACCTCGAGCAGGTGAGAGCTATCGTCTTGTTATCACTTTTGATTAAAAAAATGATTAAAGTATCTTACCATCCGAAAATGACCTTAGAACTTCCATAAAGCTTCTTTACTAATACGGCGGAATTTAACAACAAATCTTTGCATTTAAGTTAGAAAAAAAAGCGCTAATTTAAATGTGTTTTCGTGGTTACCGTTTTCATGTGCCATATTCTGGTTGAAGCAGCAACATAGCACTATACATAGTGTTATGCCGTAAAAATTTGTAATTGCACACTCATACTTAGCCTACATATTGTTTATATAAATGATCTTTTATATAAATTCTATATTTTTCATATATACAATGTCTGTATGCTGGTTGTATATTTTTATTCTATACGTGTTTGTGTATATATACTGTATGTACGTATGTATATACTTAGTGTGTGTGTGTGTGTGTGTATATATATATATTTGTGTGTGTGTGTGTGTGTGTATGTACTGTATGTACACTGTGTGTGCGTATGTGTGTGTCTGTATATTAAAATCTTTTTTTCCCCCTCTTTTGGTCATTTTGTGTTTTTTTTCTGAACTCAACTAAGTTGTTGTCCATTATCCCATCCCATCTATCCCGTTTTTTTTATTTCTATATGTCTACATGTTTGGCCCTTTTTTTTTTTTTTTAATTCAAGTTAAATTTAAAATTAAGTTATCAGAATCAAGCATTGAATTGTTCTAGAGAGAATCACAATGCATGTAAGAGTCAATTCCCCCCCTACCAATTTTCAACCTTAGGACCTAGGAACATTCCAGAGAAAATGGTATGGCTGTGGTGTGAATGCAAGCAGGAACATCGCAGGGTTAAGCACTGTTGGGCTGTCCCTGTCCCCATCTATTATGGCATTGCCATGGGAAGTGTGAAAAAGTGCATGGCGGAAATGTTCTTGAGGCTACATCTACACTACCATGTTTGAGGTTAAAAACAAATATCTTTTGCTAAGTTGAAGCCTTGAATCCACACTAATCTGGCATTTGCGAGCCCCTAAAACTGAAACCTTGGAAACGTTGCTGTCCCTGTTTTTGGAGTCTAGACGGGCACAGATGGAGACCTTTGGAAATGACGATGCACGTCAGTCAGTCTTATCTCCTAGTTATAGGCTTACATATCTTTCAGTAACAGTTCTCCACCTCCCCGTCGATCCAAGCTAATAAATCCCTGGTGTTACTTTTCACCATTGTTGTTCTTTTTCCAAAGTATGTTCTGTATTTTTACTTATATATCCATGATTTTCAACCGTAATGTCAGCCAATGTGCTTCTTGTTTACTCCACCACGCACATGCCCATTGTATGTAAATTGTCATGTGATACAGTATGTGTTGATATGGACAGAGATTAGTTCTGCTACTGGAGCTAAAACTCTTGTTTGGACGGAGATTGTTTTTAATTTTAAAATAACCGTTTAGAAATAAAGTCGTAGTAGTGCAGATGTTGCTTAAATGAGGCCGCATGTGTGAATATAAAAAATCGCTAGTTGTGCCTGAAACGTTATCCCAGTAATTCACTGGGAACTATTTGTGAAAGACTTTTAATGTTACTTATCCTGTTCATAAAGTTGAAATTGTTCTACTATATTGGATATGGTGTGACGTTCTCATGCTTTTCCCAGACTGTTTCCTGGCTTGGAGCCGAATGCTCTATACTGGAGGATTGTGTGCATTCAGTCTCCGAGCCTACAGACCTGAAGAATCTGCTCCAGCACCACAGACACCTTGGGCATTTAGAGCAACATGGTAAGTTGCTTCCCGTAACCACTTCTATTGTATATCACTTTTATTGTTAAAGCCATGACAATAACCCTAAGTGTGATCACTGGACTTTTCTTTATGCAGTTCCACCTTCTAGCATGGGCGAAAACATCCTGTCCTCCCTCTCTGCAGCTCCCCCTAGAAAAGTGGCAAAACCTACAGAACAACCCAACCAAACCGATCCCCTGCAAGGCCTCCGTGATGACACACACACTGCATCAATAGTGGACGACGTAGCGGTGGAAATAATTGCAGTGACTGATTACGCAGAGGTTGAATTAGACGGAAGCACCGACATTGAGGTGGTGATGGTAGAAAACTGCATAGAAGGAACAGACACTGGTGTGGTGGCTAAAGAGTCGCCTGTAGTGCTTCCTGATGAGACAGCCGTGGAGGAAGAAAACGCTGTAAGTGGTTTGGCAGACGCCGCCCATCCAGAGGTTAATAAAGATGACTCGGCCTCCTCCCAACGAAAGATTTCTGTGGGGCCGCATGACTGCCCGGACTGCGAGAAGAAATTCAAATTTGCCTCGGCGCTAATCGCCCACAGGGTCATCCACACCGGAGAGCGCCCCCACCGGTGCAACGACTGCGACCGCTGCTTCTCTTTCAGGCAGTCCCTCGACAGGCACAGACACACGCACAAAACCAGACGCAAGTACAACTGCGTGATCTGCCGTGAGACCTTCCACTCCATGTCAGCCCGCACGGAGCACAAGCAAACCCACATGGAAGACGGTGTTTACACGTGTCATCAGTGCAGCAAGCAATTTAACTGGGAGCTGGCACTGGCGCGACACCTAAAAACTCACACTGCTGATCACAATGCGAACAGGTCCACGGAGAGCCAGAAGGATGAGCAAGAGGTGGTTATAGGTGATAGAAATGTCAGCGAGGTTAGGGTCGTACTCGCCGACCCCGACAGCCACCTGCAGGCGGGCGATAATGGGGCTTGTGACCCGGAGAATGCAGACGTTCAGAGCAGTGAGCGTCCCACCTCTGAGCCCAAACTCGACAATGAAGCCATTTCCCTGGCGAAGGTCCGAACGAGTGGGCGTAAGCGCAAACCGACCATGAAGATCCAGGTGATAAATTTACAGAAGCACATGAGCACTAAAAGAAGGAAGGAGATCTCCAAGGCCAACCCTCCAGAGCTGAAGCCTTTGTCTTTCAATTGGTAAAGCATTAGTTATCCTGTTTTTATTGCTGATACCCGTTCTGATACCTGAACTAGCGTAGCGTCCGATACCGAGTACTGATCCAATACCAGCGTGCCATGTATTTTGTTATGTTTTAACAACTGTATACTACTACTATCCCTGTAGGGATGTGATATGATTTCTATCTTTGTCGTCGGTCTGGCTCAGGTTAAAGTCTTTGTGAAACATGAACAAACAAACAATGAACGCTGTCAAACTAGATAATTAAAGAAAGTTCTTTCTTTAATCAGCCAGTTTGACAGTCAACTAAAACCGATAAAGAACATAAACTACTTTAATGTTCATTTTCTTATGACCAGTTTAGCTCAGTTGGTAGAGCAAGTGCACATATTTAGAGGCTTACTCCTTGACGCTGCGGCCGTGGGTTTGACTCCGACCTGCATGTCATTAACCCCCCCCTCTCTTTTTTTTGTTAATGTGTTTTTGGTCGAAGGACTTTAAGTTTCATATCTTAAGTTTGCATTTTTATACATTTTATTTATCAGAACTTTAATATATTTTGATGTATCTGTTGTGACGGTAAAACTAATTATTATATTAATTTAGTTAGAACTTTAAAAAAACTACAAATACCTAATGTTAAGGAAATCTGTTTATATTTTGTAACGCTTTCTGGATTTTTTTATAAAAATATATATTGGCCGATATATCGGCATATCGGATTTTTAAATAACCAAATATTCGCGTCGGTATGGGCCTTAAAAATCCTTTATCGGTTGTGGTCAAGTACATAGTACGTCGAGTGTGATTTACCATGTTCGGTTGGATGTATGGTGGCTGTGGAGGGACAGCAGGCAGATAAAGTCCTTCATGTTTATTTCTCCTTTCTCTTTTAACAGTACAGAGCACTCTTACGGGTCGCCCATAGTCTCATCAAAGGACAGCGCTGAGAGTGAGTTCGCTTTTAGAAACACATTTTTGTGGTCTTTTTCACTATAATTGCATAATCTGAGATAACAGAACGTGGACAGTACATTGCATTAAAAAAAAGTTAAAGCCGCTGAAAACGGCAGGCCAGAAAGCAACTGATTGCCCATTAATGTGTCCATAGCAGAAATGAAATTGCATGTCTACCACTATGAACTGATGTCAACTATGGCTGGGCAATATGGCCAAAATCTTCTATCCTGATACAGGTCATTTCATCTCTCAATAAGGATATTTGTAACAACCCGCCATGCAGGGCCCCAATGTGAACTTAGAAGGGTCTTGAATTGGCCCAAAGGGCTTCAGTTCGCAATAATGATATGTAATGTTACTTCAAGCGATCCCCGTTTCCTCCGCCCTCTTTCTTCCTTTGTGATCTGCTGATCAGTGGTAAGAGCTCCTTATGAGCACATATCTTGATTTAAAAACAATTTTTATTTTCTTTAAAAATGCTCCTTTTTAGAGTCTATGATCAGAACTCCATCCATGGCAATGCTCTGTTATAAAGAAAAAACAGACCGTAGAACGCAGTGATTGACAAATCAGCATGAAGTATTCAACAAAGATTGTGTAATAAATCACAATATAGCCTGTTTTCTGGCCGATCAACAGTCTATATGCAGTGACAACATGGTAAAAACCTATTTTTTTACCATGTGTTTTCTGATTGAATTAATTACTTTAGTGGAAATGATCCACATTTGTTAGAATCAGAAAGTTAAGCCTCATCTTAATTTGGAACGACCTAGAAACATTTACACAATAGACGTTTTTTATGTTGTTTCATGTAGACAAATGAAATTCCAGACACTAAAAAAAAACAAGTAACTTCTATCATGTACAATTTAGTCATGTTTGCTGAAATAACCTGTAATCACAAGAATTCACAAGAATTCTTTTTGAAACTATTGGATACGTTACAGATCATAATATGCAGTTATTATTTAAGGACAATTCTAAGAACATTTGCAACTTTTTTTAAACTGATTTGTTTGCAATGTTATTCGAGTTATGGACAAATGACGTGGCAATAAATGGCACTTAGAAACCTAAAAGTCCAAAAATGAAAGCACATAATTTTTCCATGTCTTAGTAGAATGTAAAATTTGTGCTCCAATATTGTTTTTTCCCTTAGGTTCTGTAGCTTTCTCCTGTCCTAAGTGCTCCTTCCAGCACTCCGAAGAAGCTCAGGTGCAGCAGCACATTGAAGGGGTCCACGCTGTGAAGATCGAGGATGACGAGCAGCCCCTCGCAGGTGAAAAGGAGGGACGGTTCAGTTGTCCAGACTGCGAGAAGAGCTTCAAGTTTCAATCCCTCCTAAAAGCCCACCAGCGCATCCACACGGGCGAGCAGCCGTACCTGTGCTCCCAGTGCGGACGGCGGTTCTCCTTCAAACAGTCTCTGGAGAGGCACAAGCAGACGCACAAGTCCGGGCGCAGGTACGAGTGCCTGATCTGCGGGGAGTTCTTCAAGTCCCTGGTGGCTCAGAGGGAGCACAAGAGCACCCACATGAAGAACGGCGAATACGTGTGTTCAGAGTGCGGCCGCACGTTTGCCTGGAAGTCTGCCCTGGTGAGGCACCTGAAGACCCACGACGAGGTGGAGCGCTCTTACAGATGCCCTCGCTGCGACCTGGTCTTCAGCTGTGCCAGCTACCTCAACAAGCACCTGCAGACCCACCAGGAAGAAAGAGTTTACTCGTGCAACTGCGGAAAGAGCTTTGCCTACCGGGCAGCCCTCAGCGCGCACAAGCGCATCCATCAAAAGGAGCGGCCGCACATATGCACACAGTGCGGCAAGGGGTTCCTCTACAAGGGGGGCTTGCTGAGCCACATGAAGATCCACTCGGAGGAAAAGCCCTTCATGTGTTCCTTCTGCGGCAAGAGCTTCAAGAGGGAACGCAACATGAAGAAGCACGAGCGGTGCCACACCAGGGAGAACGTTTTCAGCTGCTCGCAGTGCGACAAAAGTTTTGTCTACAAAGCGACTCTGATCAGGCACGAGCTGACTCATTCCGGCGAGAGGCCGTACCTCTGCTCTGACTGCGGGAAGGGCTTTTTCTCCCACGCCGAGCTACTGAAGCATGAGCGTTTCCACACGGGCCACAAGCCCTTCCAGTGCCCCCACTGCGGCAAGCAGTTCACCCAGTCTTGCTACCTGACCATCCACCTGCGCTACCACACCGGAGTCCGACCGTACTCGTGCACGGAGTGCGACAAGAGCTTCCTCAGTGCCAACCGCCTGAAGAGACACCAGCAGACGCATTCAGGGGAAAAACCGCACCTTTGTGTAGAATGTGGGAAGGGATTCAGGCAGTCATATAATCTCAAAATGCATCAACGGACACATATCATGAAGCTGAAGTAGTAAAGGGTTATTTCAATATTTTATTCCCATGCATTTATGTCTAAGTGACTAATGTGAACAAAAGTCGTTGAATTTGTTCCAGTATTGACAATGAATGCTACAACTGGCAGCCAACATGGCGGCAAGATTTTCAATTGCGCATTTCTAAATTGTGCCAATAAATGTTAAGCCACAGTTTGCGCAGCTTTCGTAAACGTGACTGTTGGATACGGACAGGCTGAAGTTGGGGGTTGTTGTGCTACAGCTACAAGTAGATCTTTAAACTAGGGGTCATAGGCTGCAAACCATCTTGTCTCAGCAACCAGTAAGTTCTTCAGTGATGGATGTCTACTGCCAGCCAAAGAGGTGAGGGGAAAAAATTCTATACCAACGCACAGTTTTACTAAAGAAGAATGTTCCAAGATTGAAGCGCTGAAGATGCTAATTCTGTTAGGTTGTTGCGTTGAACTGGCATCAGTAAGTTACACAAGCATGGCAGGTTAACGGCAACTTCAATATTTTGTCAGTGGGAAAAGGTTCTTTAGTGGATGTACATTGACGGTGCATATTTGCCCCAAAGGGTTACATTGCTGCCCAGTTACAGCGATCTTGATTTTTGTTCGGCACTTACACACCTATGCATTGGAAAATTTGGGGCCAAAATTACCCTTTAAATGGTATTTTAGTTAAGTTTAGAATGGAAGGACTATTTTTGTGACTTTATCTCCTATGCATTTGCAGTGAACTGCATCTAGTATGGGAACTTGTTCTAGCAAGAATAGATTCATGTTGAATGTTCACCATTATACTCAACGTATTTGATTTCCCGCGTTGTGTTGTGATTAACACTCGCAGAGCAGAGTAATGTCTTCAGATGCCACTTGTTTCTGTCTAATCAGCCGGACTCAGTCTTCAAATAATGAACAGAAGAAGAAGAACATAAATCCAGTCTTTATTTTGGGCATGTTTTACAACAGAAAATACACTGCTTTGGAAAAGACGCTTAAAAACATTTTTTGTGCCATAACTAGTTTCTTTTTTTTTGTAACCAGTGTTTTCAATTATAGACAATAAGACAAAAACATACTACAGGCTATGCTGCATGGAGGTGTCAGGTCGGCAGTGGTACACACAGGAGCCTATGGCACAGGTTGTTAATCACCTTCAAACATCTGAGTAGTAGTGTTACATTTTAAGAGAATAGCCAAAATGAAGTATACATCACTGGGTTTACTGACAAATTGTATGAAGAGGGTAAATGGGCATTGCGAATTGTGCCGTGCAGTCATTTTATTAAAGTATTACACAACCTAAGCTACTGTTGAACCCACTGAAGGATTGAGTTGGGAAAGTGTGAGAAACTCCACATGTAACACTTCCCTGCACAAATAGGCCTCACTCTAACACACACTAGCATACGTGAGTTTCAGCCGAGTAGGAATGAAGTACTAAGACAACAGTGAAGGCTATGTAAACCAGTAGCTGGGCTCAGACTCTGACCTACACAGCTATGTGCAGAGTGATGGGGCAGTGGTCGCTTCCCAGGGCCTTGTTGCGGATCTTGCTGTCGCACAGGCCTGGCAGAAGACTGGACGACAGTACAAAGTAGTCAAGCCTCCAGCCCACGTTCTTTCCGCGGGAGTTCATCATGTAGGTCCAGAAGGTGTAGGCGTTGGCCTGCTCGGGGTAGAGCTCGCGGAAGCTGTCGATGAAACCGGACTCCAGCAGCTGGCCGAAGCCCTCGCGCTCCTCGGGGGTGAAGCCGGCATTCTTCTTGTTCCCCTTTGGGTTCTTCAGATCGATCTCCTGGTGCGCAACGTTAAGGTCGCCGCACAGCACCAGGGGCTTCTGCATGTCCAGCTCGCTCAGATATGCCCGGAAGTCCACGTCCCAGGTTTTGCGGTAGTCAAGGCGCACGAGGCCTCTGCCGGAGTTTGGCACATAGGCTGTCACCAGGAAGAAGGTAGGGAACTCAGCGGTGATGACGCGGCCCTCCTTGTCATGCTCTTCGTTACCTGGAGCAGTTGTGGAGGAGGTTTAGGTAACAATTGAATGCAATTATTTCACAAGAATTCAACAAAATAATGAATAGTGTAGGTTTGTGTACACAATGAAAATGAAGAATAGTAAAGACTTAGTCCTATAGCTTAACATTCTTCTTTGGCAGTGTACAACAAAATGTAACTGACAGTCGGGAAATGCTATAATTTGTTTTCTCGCAGAGTAATCATTACAGTTAATGTGAAGCAGCCGCTTAGCTTAGCATAAAGACTGGAAACAGCTAGCGTTGCTTTGTCTAAAGCAACATGACTTTGCGTAAACATATATGCCGACTTTCTTAAACCAAGTTGCTTGTTATCTGTACGTATTGAGATATCCGGGTGTCTTTCTACATTGTATACAGCGGGCGTAGACATACACGCCGCTTGCAGTGTTATTGCGACGGTTGAGTTTAGGAAACGTAAAATGCGGGTTGGGTTTGGGAAAAAAACTGACGGTTTGGAAGTCAACGTAGGCCAAACGGTGTTGATAAACACGCTAAAGAGCAAGTATGCGTCTTGATAACACGCCAATAATGGCATACAAATTGGCGCTGCATACGTCACTTCATGAGATCAGTCTAAAGCGGGATTTATGGTTCTGGGGAGGCTCCACGCAGAGTTTTGGCCAGGGTTGAGCATCGTTTGGATTTTAACGATTCTTTGAGGGGTATAGTTGAAACGGGTCTAATTCTTATTTCACAAATAACAGGAGTGTTTTATTTGTTATTCAATGGTGGGTTGCAGTTTTACATGGCTTTTTTAATGGAAAATAAAGCCACACTAGCGCCGCTTAGTGCGCTACATGGCCGCAACACAAGCGCCTGGGTGCTTACGGAAACCAAAACTTGTGCATATTAAAGTGGGAAGCGATGATCGCATTTGAAACCAAAATCCTCCAAACGATGCCAATAAAGAAACTATTTTAACCGGAATCTTAATTTTTGAACAGATTCCAAGTAGGAATCTGTTCTCGATACCCAACCCTTGTTTTGGCCATAGCCTACGCAAGTGGCCTAAAGTTGAAACTTGCGATTAGCTTTGGAGCAAAAACTCTTGATTCATAGTGAGAGAAACAAGGTCCTGTGCTTCCTGACCAAGGTGTAAATCTGTAGCAGCGAAAGTCAAATTTCTCCTCATGCAACGCTACCATACCAAGGCCGAGCAACGTGCAACAGCATTGATTTAACGTAGACACATTAATGACGCTTAAACATGTGCCTCTACAGCTTGAGGTCTGCTATTCAGGCCCGGTCTTAATTGTTCAAATGACAACATGAGAAGACACCACTCACCAATGCCATAGGTGACTTTTAGGGGTTCAGTCTTGCAGAGCATTGCCACACCACTGTAACCCTCCTTTTCATCTGACGCAGACCAGTATTTGTGAGGGTACTCTGGCATTGAGGTGATGTCAGCAGGGAGGGATTTCTCTGCACACTTTGTCTCCTGCAGGCACAAAACATCTGGAGCCTCCTCACGCACCCACTGGGAGGAAGAAGACAGGCGTTTACAAACAGTGTCACAACATCACTCGGTAGATCATTTGCTGCTTTTGTTCACTAGTAACTCACATCCAGGCCCTTCTTTTTCACCCAGGCCCTCAGGCCGTCAACGTTCCAGGAGGTGATCTTCATGTTGGCTTCACGTCCATCTTTGCTGGTCATTTGGTCAGGAGGATCTTCGTACATTATTGGGGCCTCTGGTTCCTTGGCCTTCTTTGTTTTCTTTGCAGATGCTGCGAGATTAAAAAGAGACCTGGGGTTATGAATGCGGTAGTTCACATATGTTTTGGTCATATAAATGAATTGAAAAAGTTAATCATTATGTGAAGAAGAGTATGGGACTGCGCATAAGTGCATGTTGTAGTACCAGAGCCTGTGTCATTGTCTCCGTCTGCAGCTGCATCGTCTTCCTTCTTGCCTCTCTTCATACTGGAACTCGCTCTTACTGCAAACACACCTCGCAGACACACAACACGCACACACAACAGCACACGCGCCGCTGGAAAAAACAGAAGAGGAATTTACATAATGAAAGTGTTAAGAGTCACATACTACATACACTTTTACTGTTTTTTTTTTGTTTTTAGATGTGACATGAGGGCCAGCAATGTTCAGTTAATACAGCTAGAACGTCTGGTCAGACAGTCGAGTTTCCCCCACAGGGAGGAATATATTTTCTTCTATCTTGACAAAACAAGCAATTTGAAGCATTCCCCTTATATTCTCGGAATTTGTGAGGGGCTTATTTTTTTTCAATATTTTTTTCAAATATAAAACCATTTTATTTGCATTTTACAATCTAACCAATTGTTTGAGAAAAAAAAAATAAACTAAAGAGATAAGTTAGTTTTAGGCATCACAAAATGTGCAGTCCCACCAGGGAACCGATAACTAAGCCAAAACAATACTGCATTTTTTAGTATTGGAAAGTAAATCATTTTAATATTATATAACAATTCAAGAACGATAAAACTGCTGCATTGATCAAATATTTTGGAGATAATTAAACTTGTCAGTGCACTGTGTTGGACTGTGCAGCCTAATGAATACACCGGTCCCAGATGACATAAGGCATTTATTTGTCATTTTGTACTGTACTTTATCAACCGCCATATACAATAATACCGATAAGCAAATAATCCATTAAATGCTTAAGTCCATTCTCAGACAAAGAGGAAGCACGCTGAGCGTTTATTTAGATGCAAGTCGTTGCTGTGGATGAGCAGTTAAGCCACACTAAACACAAAATATTAATACATTTGCGACCCGCTGGATGCAAAATTACCACCATGCATACAAGAGAGCTAAAACCCAACAACCGAAGAAGCTATTTAGCCGTTTTCACTGTATGTATGGGAAGCTATGCTAACGCTAGCTTCTCCTCTGTGACAAAGAGCACAGAGTCAGCAGCGGACGGCCTCCTGGACTGAAATTGAAAGAGGAATAGCCATACTAATTCCTACACAGCTTATTTGATCAATCCACAAATGCAAATGTAGTGAAATTATTTCATTTTAGCCAGCTACACGTTCTAGTAAAGAAAATGCAAATAATCTTACTTGCACAACAGGATGCAAAGACCAGCCAAGTGTATCCTTACAGTCAGTCAGTTACTGCACCGAAAACACTCACAAAAGCACAGTTACCACGTGCTTGCTGTGGCTGTGCTTAGTAACTGCCTAAACGTATGCCTGATAAAAATGACAAAAAAACGAAAGTTTTTTTTTAAGATGACAAAAATACACACTAGACATAACTTGACGTTTGCTGGTATGAGTCATATTGCATTACAATAACATTTCGCTGACTCTGAATTTAAAATATTATTTACAAAAGCTTTGTGGTGAGGCCGTCTCTACAGCCGTCAGTTTCTGGGACCCCGAGCTTCAAATAGAGTAGTTGCAGCTGCAGAAGTTTGCTGCACACAACATTGTGAATTGACATTTTGTACAATTAGTTAATAAGGCGAACTGGCACGAATTTGAATTAATGTGACCGACCAAAGGAAAGCGAAAAGCTAGGTATACCTATTTTGATATTCAATGCTGCGTTAATAAAACGTTAAGCTAGTTTTACGTAGACAGTATGCTGTCCCTGCTATCATAGCAGCTAACGTTCCACAGCCACACAGGGTGACAGTATGGGTGACAGTATACTGCAGGCTAATGTTATGAGTCTTACGTACAGTTTAATGTGGCAGTTTGGCTAATGTAGTACCTCTTTACACGTCGCATTGTTTAACCTTTAAAAGTAAACTTTTACAAAACCTTAACAAAGGCCATGTAAGAATACACTCGATAAAGCACTACATTATTAAAAATCGAATGTTAAGGTTGACTCGGCTCTGCTGTGGAAGCCCATTTCTGACAAGAAAAATAAAACTTATGAAAAGTTATGATTTGAAAATGTATGAGGCGATAAGTCAACATTTTCGTTTATAGAATTGGTAATCATTCGAGGGAAAATATATTGAAATGACATCTCATAATTTTGACGTCATTATTTTTGTCAGAATTTGGGGACTTAAGAAATACATTCATGAAAGAAGAAGACTAAATATAAGTATAAGACTTATATTTATTAGACTTTATACTTATAGGTATAAGACTTATATTTAGTCTCATAGGTCAACCCCCCCCCCCCCAAAAAAAAATACATAAAAAATATATATTTGAAGTGCAAAATACAAAAAAAAAACAAATGTGTTTTCCCTTTGCTTTGCCTGCTGTAATTAGGATTTCGTGTGACAAAAAAAGTTGATTGGTTTATTAATTTATTAGCATTCACTGTAATTGCTTTTCTCTTTCCTAAAAATGTTTTCTTTTTAGCTGCCATGACTGTAGTAATTGGATTTGAGGGCAGTGCCAATAAGATCGGCATCGGAATCATCAGGGATGGTGAAGTGCTTTCCAACCCGAGACGGACCTACATTACCCCCCCTGGTCAAGGCAAGCCAGATTATGTTACATTAACTTCAACGTTGATATGTCAAAGTCCAACAGTCTCTCGCATGTGAAATTGACAATGTGTTATTTTACCCATCAGGCTTCATGCCTAGTGACACCGCCAGGCACCACCGCGCTGTCATACTGACTGTCCTGAAGGAGGCGCTGGAGCAAGCAGGGCTGAAGCCTGCAGACATTGACTGTGTGGCATACACAAAAGGTAACATGACACCCTGACCTTGCAGTCGGAAAAGATTTGTACCAGAAGTTAGTCAGAACAAGGATTGCTGTACATTGTACTTTAACTAGGATTTGGGCTAAAAGTTCAGTATCGCTGGTATTGGGAAGTACTGGAGTTTATGCAGCAATCCGATGCCATGTAATAAAGCCCTAAAGAAAATCTACGTTAAAGTAGTTTATTTATGTTCTTTTTCCATTATAACTGACTGTCAAACTGGATGAAAAAAGAAAGTTCTGTGGTGTTCATTATTTGTGTTTGTTCATGTTTCACAAAGAGTTTAACCTGAGGCGGGCTGACAACAAAGATAGAAGTCATATCACATTCATACTGATCATCTCAATTAGCTTTGTAGCAACTCAATTGGCAATTGCTTGAATTTTACGGATGTTCTTTAAAAGTTACGCACTATTGTTTTAATAACAGAAATTAAATGCGGTAAACCATAGAAACATTAATTTTGTACAATAATTGCAGTTAGACAGTTTGGTAATAATTGTTACAGGCCTAGGCCTCTCTCTCTCTCTCTCTCTCTCTTTCTCTCTCTCTCTCTCTCTCTCTCTCTCATGTCTCACTCCAACTGGACAAACACCTTTCTCTCATTCTCCGTTTTCTCTCCTCAGGTCCTGGTATGGGTGCCCCTTTGGTAACAGTGGCTCTGGTGGCCCGTACGGTCGCACAGCTTTGGGGGAAGCCGCTCCTTGGCGTCAACCACTGCATTGGACACATTGAGATGGGCCGACTCATCACACATGCTGACAACCCCACCGTGCTTTATGTCAGTGGAGGGAACACGCAGGTTGGTGTCTGTATGCGGGCCTCTCTCCCAAAGAAAAACTACTAGTCTGCATGAGTATTTGGGTTTTGTTTGTTATTTGTTTCTCTTTGGTACAAATGTGATTTCTCCCTGTGCAGGTTATTGCATACTCAGAGCGACGGTACAGAATATTTGGGGAGACCATCGACATTGCAGTTGGCAACTGTCTGGACAGGTTCGCTAGAGTTATAAAGGTCTGCAGCATTATGGTCTTTATTAGAGCATCTGTTTACGCTGTATGCTGTATGTGATAGATATGTGTTCATACTTACTGGGGCTGTTTCTCCACTTAGATTTCCAATGACCCCAGTCCAGGCTACAACATAGAGCAGATGGCCAAAAAGTGAGTGAGAGACGCTGTCGCTTCACTTAGCTCTTTTGCGATGTGTTGTATGCTTAGTGTTTGTTTTTACACTACTTAACTTTTTTTTTTTTGCCCATGCTGTTAAGAGGGAGTCAGTATGTAGAGCTGCCATATACGGTAAAAGGAATGGACGTCTCATTCTCTGGGATTTTATCATATATTGAGGTAAGTGTTTTGCTTGTCCGTTGAACTATTTCTAACTAATTAGGGCTATCGGAATAGTTGAAAGTGATATGTTGTCTTTTGACATGGTGAAGATGTAAATAAGGTAAATCCCAAAAGTGATACTCAGGGATACCTGTTGACGCCAACTACATCATGCTTGTGGTTCATGATCCCAACACAGGGTTTCTGTGGGGCCTTAAAAAAGTCTTACATTTCAAAATCAAAATTTAACGCCTCAACCGCTACCACTTATGTTCATTAAAATGGTCTCGCGGCACTTAAGAATATATTTTTTAT
Source organism: Etheostoma cragini (assembly GCF_013103735.1). Classification (NCBI taxonomy): domain Eukaryota; kingdom Metazoa; phylum Chordata; class Actinopteri; order Perciformes; family Percidae; genus Etheostoma; species Etheostoma cragini. The sequence goes on from NC_048429.1 coordinate 15,856,415, forward strand.
TCTATGGGGTTAGCGCAGTAGCGCTGAGATTTAAAAGTGGCTGATGATCGGCCACTGTGGTCCCCTGGCAGCACAGGTTGACTACAGCTGCATTTGCTGGTGGCTGATGCCATACCGGTTTAAACCAGTATGCCATCAGCCACACGGGGCGCTCACTACCCCAACCTGTGTCGGTTGTGTTCCACCGGCAGACCGTTTGACGGCATGTAAATGTGGTAACGTTAGGCAACGGTCAGTGACAAACCTTAAAGTAATCTAAAATATCCTTGCAGATTTTCCCAAGCTAGCTATTGTTGTCCTCACTACCGTAGTGGCTTATTTCCACACACAGTGCTTATGCCACGAACGCATCTCTGTAGTAACATACTCAATGATACATCAGTAAAAGAGAGAGAAAGAGGGAGAAAGAAAATAAATGACCTTCCCATTTGCTGGCTTGACACAGACTTAATTTGGCTGAAGAATGTTAACAGTGACGCTAATTAACTGGCTGAGCAGATCTCGTCTTTAAGGGTGAGCTTGACAGGCGAGGTAGGGAAAAAACTCTGATGTTTTGTATAAGACCAACACTTGAGAGATGTTACTAAGCAATTATCTCATGTCATCTGAAGCATGGACGTGTTGTCAAATGACTATGTCAACCCAAAACTATATAAATGCAAATTTGTTGTTGAAATAATATCTAGGATGTTTGTAGATTTTGGTCCAGACATGTATTCTCCTGTGGTTGCTTTGTGGCTTCCACCAAACTCCTTGTCAGTTTTGTAGTGTAGATGAAGATGTGAGATGGTGACGTAGGATGTGTGCAGTACAAATTTGGAGGCAGCAGCTTTTATTACAAAGTCAGGTTAGTGAGCTAGGTGTCAACTTTGGGCTTACTGTAACTCTGGAAACTATCAGAATATCATCGTCATTTCATGTTCAAGACCAGAATAAAATTATTAATCAGCCCGTCAATTAACCAATCAGCTGACAGGAAATAGTGTTACCATTCTGAAAAGGCACGGGCAACACTACTGCAAAGTTAATTGTTGAGTAACAATGACCGTAACATTGAAACAAATCAGCAGAATAACATTGACTTGCAGCGTTCTCTCTTTAAATGTTGAATATTTAATTAGTCACTCTTTAAATAGAATTTGATAAACACATTTAAATACTATGATGTGGATGTGTTGATGTTGAAAGAGATTGTCTAGTTAGTTATCACATGCTCCAACTCCTTCCTGTGAACGTGCTTGTAAGTTCATTGATTAATCCACAATTAAAATCCATCCATCCATCCATCTTCGACCGCTTATCCGGTATCAGGTCGCGGGGGCAGCAGCTCCAGCAGGGGACCCCAAACTTCCCTTTCCC
>NC_048429.1:15857873-15864577 GCF_013103735.1 Etheostoma cragini
TGAACTCTTGTTTGGTGCATAAGCACAAACAACAGTCAGAGTTTTCCCCCCCATCACCCGCAGGCGTAGGGAGGCAACGCTCTCGTCCACCGGGGTAAACTCCAACGCAGCGGCGCTCAGCCGGGGACTTGTGAGTATCCCCACACCCGCCCGGGGCCTCACACCCTGGGCAACTCCGGAGTAGGACAGAGTCCAACCCCAATCCAGGAGTACGGTTCCAGAACCGAGACTGTGCGTAGAGGTAAGCCCCACCAGATCTAACTAGTAGCGCTCCACCTCCCGCACAAGTTCCGGCTCCTTCCCCCACAGAGAGGTGACATTCCACGTCCCCAGAGCCAGCCTCTGCCGCCCGGTTCTGGTCCGTCGAAGCCCCCTACCTTCGCTGCCACCCATGTAGCAGCGCACCCGACCCCTCTGGATCCTCCCACAGGTGGTGGGCCCATGGGCTGACGATTAACAGCATCAGTTATAAACTAAACATTTTTCAAAGCATAGGGAAGAGAAGGACATAGAGAAATGAATAAAAATAAATGAAATGGTAGCAATTAAAAAGAAAGAAAGGAGAAAAGAAGGGACTGTTTGGTGTGGATTTGTTGTTGCAGATTGTTATTCAAACCAATAATAATAATATCCACAAATTACTTTGTGAGCATCTGAATCAGCATCATTAGAATTGGTAAATTATAAGCTTTACAAAAGGTAGTAGGACAACTGTATTGGACTAGATGCGTTCTTTTGTTATGTTCATCTCATGTACACACAGAGTAGATGGAAACTTATTCTAACAATCAAAACACGGCAAGATTGCTGCAGATTACGTGAATGATGAATAATAAATACTGTTATGCCAGATGCATGCCTGGTTAATGTTTTGGAGTTTTGGCTGATGGAATGTTTTATCACGTTCTACTGGTAAACAAACTAAAGACGAGGCCTCATAGCAACGTGGATTTTGGTGCCTTAGTTTGGTGCCACTGAAATACCGGAGCAGCTCTCAGGTGTTCTAAAACGTACATCAGAGGCAACAAAAGCATCGCTGCATGTAATGCTGGTTAACATTACACTTTGCAGCTCGCAACGTTAGCTAGGAGCTGCTTAAATACGGTTAAAAGCTGAAACTAAACTGTTTAACATTAAAGTGTGGCAATATGTAACTGGAAATGATTCTAACACTGGAACATCCGAGAGACTGCAGTTATAGACTCAGCGTTGTTAAGTTAGTGGTGAATTCAATTAAATACCCTTTTATCATCTAGTGGTTCTTCTTTGTGTCGTATAACTGCAATTGACTAGTAAAATAAGTTTTATTATAAATATTACATTCTTTATAAAAAGAAAAATTATACCATATGACCTTAGGAATACACAAGTATGCTCTTCTTTATTTTAAAGTACCGATTCAGGCACAGTTAAGGCGCCAACACCATTTTATAATTTTATTTGTTTAAGGACCGGTATCAGAAAAAAACCAAACCATGTCCAACCCTACTCTGGGTCCTCCACAGGGGGACACCTGTCCTAAAATGCAAATGAGGAAATCACAGAATTGTTTCAGCAGTTTCCCAGTTCTGACACCTGCCGTTGTTTTTTTCTGTTTTAACGTCACGATTAGACGTTAAATTTCAGTGAAAATGGTCTTAACAAGTCTTAAATTTGACTCTGTAAAACCTGCAGAAACAATTTGTTGCTTTTTTTCTCCTGAAGGAAGCGTCCCATAAGATGTTGAGCTCGGGGCAGTGTGCAGCAGAGGACCTGTGTTTCTCCCTGCAGGTAAGAACCATCCCTATCAGTCTGTTCACATAGTTCTGTCCACAGCGCAGTTAGTTAAAAACTCTGTAGAAGTATTGCCCAACAATAATGCCTCCCTCCCTGCAGGAGACTGTGTTTTCCATGCTGGTGGAGATCACAGAGCGGGCCATGGCTCACTGTGGCTCCAAAGAGGTCCTTATTGTTGGGGGTGTTGGCTGTAAGTAATGTTCAGATATGTATGCTTGAATTACAAAATCCAATCTGAAATATTTGAACCTAGTTTAAAACACTTCTGGGTCATGTTGTGTGTAGTCTATTTTTCATCTCACTAGTGTCCAAATGTCCAAATAATTACAGTAGCTACAATACCACAGTTACAATGTCACTGTGACCTTAAATATCATTATGAAATGAGAAACAGTGAGGTTTTCATTGTATACCTGCCACGTTCTTTGGTCAGGTTTATCAGTTACACCGGGACAAACTATTCCACCTCTAATAGTCTTCTACAAGTTTTCATTTCTTTACTTTTTTCAACATACTATACTATGGCTTTTTATCAAATTTTCAACATACTATAGTATGACTTTATTGACATGCTATACTATGACTTTTTTAATCACTTGTTTTGACATACTATCCTAAGGCATTTTATCACTTTTTTGAACATACTGTACTATGACTATCTTGACGTACTATACTATGGCCATTTTTTCACTTTTTTTTTTACATACTGTACTATGGCTTTTTGACACAGTACACTATGGCTATTTTTTTCACTTTTTTGACATACTATACTATGGCTATTTTGACATTTTATACTATGGCTTTTTATCACTTTTTTGACATACTATACTATAGCTTTTTTTTGACATACTACACTAAGCTATTTCTTTACTTTTTTTCTACATACTATGACTTTTTCAACATAACTATGGCTTTTTATCACTTTTTTTAACATACTATACTATGGCTTCTTTCGACATACTACACTATGGCTATTTTCCACATAATATACTTTTTCCACATATTATACTATGACTTTTTCAACATTCTATACTATGGCTTTTTATCACTTTTTTGACATACCATACTATGGCTTTTTTCAACATAATATATTTTTTCCACATACTATGGCTATTTCTTCACTTTTTTGACATACTATACTATGGCTTTTTTCAACATACTATACTATGGCTTTTTTGACTTACTATACTATGACTTTTTCCCACATACTATACTATGGCTTTTTTGACATATTATACAATGGCTTTTACCCACATACTACAGGTGAAACTAAAAAAATTAGCATATGGTGCAAAAGTTCAATCATTTCAGTACTTCAACTTAAAAGGTGAAACTAATATATTGTATAGACATATTTCAAGCCTTTATTTGATGTCATTTTAATGATTATGGCGTACAGCTTATGAAACCCCCAAATTCAAAATCTCAGAAAATTAGCATATTACATGAAATCAATAAAAAAAGGATTTTAAATACAGAATAATCAGCCCTCTGAAAAGTATAATCATGCATATGTACTCAGTACTTTGTTTGGACCCCTTTTGCTTGATTACTGCCTCAATGCGGCGTGGCATGGATGCTATCACCCTGTGGCACTGCTGAGGTGTTATGGAAGACCAGGATGCTACAATAGCGGCCTTCAGCTCTTCTGCATTGTTCGGTCCCATGTCTTTTATCTTTCTCTTGGCAATGCCCATAGATTCTCTATGGGGTTCAGGTCAGAAGAGTTTGCGGGCCAATCAAGCACAGTAATCCCATGGTCATTGAACCAAGTTTTGGTACTTTTGGCCATGTGGGCAGGTGCCAAGTCCCGCTGAAAAATGAAGTCAGCATCTCCATAAAGCTCGTCTGCTAAAGGAAGCATAAAGTACTCTAAAATGTCCTGGTAGACGGCTGCGCTGACTCTGGACTTAACAAAGCAGAGTGGACCAACACCAGCAGATGACATGGCTCCCCAAACCAACACAGACTGTGGAAACTTCACACTGGACTTCAAGCATCTTGGATTGTGTGCCTCTCCATTCTTCCTCCAGACTCTGGGACCTTGGTTTCCCAGTGAAATTTGCTCTCATCAGAAAAGAGGACTTTATAGCACTGAGAAACAGACCAGTTCTTTCTTAGACCAGGTAAGACGCTTCTGACGTTGTTTGTTGTTCAGGAGCAGCTTGACAAGAGGAATACAACATTTGAATCCCATGTCCAGAAACTGTGTGTGGTGGCTCTTGATGCAGTAACTCCAGCCTCAGTCCAGTCCTTGTGAAGCTGCCCCACACAGTTATATGGCCTTTTCCTGACGATCCTCTCCCGGCTACGGTCATGCACATTTTTCCTTCACACTTTTCCCTTCCATTTAACTTTCTATTAATGTGCCTTGATACAGTACTTTGAGAACATCCAACTTCCTTTGCAATTACCTTTTGAGGCTTTCCCTCCTTGTGGAGGGTGTCAATGATGGTTTTCTGCACAACTGTCAGGTCTGCAGTCTTCCCCATGATTTTGAATTCCACTGAACCAAACTGAGAGACCAATTAAAGGCTCAGGAACCCTTTGCAAGTGTTTTGGATGAATTAGCTGATTAGAGTGTGACACTTTGAGCCTACAATACTGAACGTTTGCACCATATGCTAATTGTTTGAGTTTCACCTGTCTACTTTGGCCATTTTTCACTTTTTTTGACATACTATACTATGGCGTTTTTCCACATAATATACTTTTTCTACATACTATGCTATGGCTTTTTTCTACTTAATATACTATGGCTATTTTTTATTTTTTTCACATACTATACAATGGCTTTTTATCACTTTTTTGACATACTATACTATGGCTTCTTTCGACATACATTACTATAGCTATTTTTTTCACTTTTTTTCACATGATATACTATGGCTATTTTTTCACTTTGTTTGACATACCATACTATGGCTTTTTTCGACATAATATACTTTTTCCACATACTATACTATGGCTATTTATTCAGTTTTTTGACATACTATTTGCGGATCAGTTTGTCTATATGTATTTATGTTTGTGTTTGGTCTGGACCCCTTTGTAATGTGTTTAGTGTACTTTTTTTTTTTTAAATCTGGACCTTGAGTATGTAAATAAAGAAATATATATGGCTTTTTTCCAACATACAACATGGCTTTCTTTAACACATGTTGAAAAAAAGAGGCTGCAGACTGTTACGTTCCGGTGTTGGAATCCCCTTCAGTGAAATACGTTCACATGTTACACAGTTTGACATTAGCTAGCTGTTTAATATTGGCAAAGACATTTTACTGTATTTCAAAACAAAAACCAGTGTTATTAAATAGTAGTTGACCAGAAAACACTATTAACCTACTTTGACTTAAGTCACAGTTAGGAATTACAAAAGCCACACAATTTATTTCCCAATACCAGGATGTAACCTGTGACCTCCTGTCTCCTTTGCAGGTAACCTGCGTCTGCAGGAGATGATGGGGGTGATGTGTAAGGAGAGAGGAGCCAAGCTGTTTGCCACAGATGAACGGTAAACCAGAACGTTTTCAGTGTACTTCTGCTCAGTCCACTTCAGGTGTGAAATAACACTACCATCAGAATACATGAAATTATCATGCTAAATGCATTTTTAATGTAATTTACAACAAAACACATGCTACTCAACATGTACAAGTTTTGGTCATGTTGTTTTAAGTAGAGTGAATAAAAAAATGACATGCTTGGTAAATCAGTAGTAAATTGGCATGCAAAAAACACTGTAATGGTCCTTAAAGAAATGTTAACACAGATTCAATACAAAAATGACCATCTCTAGCCCTTGTATGAATATCTGAAATAAGTTGTCGTGTTTTCTTTCCATTACATGCCCTTAGTCAGAACGCTGTGTTCCAGGTGCAGTCCAGATAACAGTGTTCACTTTGTGCCACAGGTTCTGCATAGACAATGGAGCAATGATTGCTCAAGCCGGCTGGGAGATGTTCAGGTCTGGGCAGGTGACGGCGCTGGAAGACTCGTGGATTACACAAAGGTCTTTACACCCTGCATCCATTTCCTTTGTTGAAAAGGTTAAAAAAAAATACCAACTGGTTGCTTGGGTCCCCCATTATAGAATTCTGTTTACGCTCACCTTCTTTATCATCCAGGGGCAATATTTAATAAATTCAACAAACATGCAATGGTCCAAATGGGCTTTTGGTATAACAAAAAACCTAAGCACCACCAAAAATGGGAGAAACTTTGATATTGTTAACAGTCCATGTTGAACATTTGTCCTGTTGTAGGTACAGAACAGATGAAGTGGAGGTGACGTGGAGAGACTGATGGAGCCACATATGTTGTTGGAGCAGGTCTGTCATGACGATGGAACATTTTTTGTTGAGGTGGTGGACGACCATAGATCCCTGATAGTAACCGCTCACCTGAAACAAAGCTGAGTGGAGGTCACGTTTACAATGTTACATTTACCCAGTGCAGCTTTTCCCTACAAAAAAAATCTCTGGCACTTTAATTTGGTGTTTAACTGTTGTACTTTGTAACTGTCAGGAAGAGAAACATGATTTTTAACTGTACAGCAGTAAAACTTCAAATTAAAAAAAAAGATTAAGATGGAACATGTCAAGTTTATTCATTTTATTAAGCAATACTGTTCACTTACATTCCTCCTCTTTCTCCAGTGTAAATTTATTTATTCAATACATTTTCTTTCAAAAATCAACATACTGAACATGGTGAGATTCCTAATGGTTTTATGAGTAACATTCACCCGATTAGGGAACCAAATAAAAACAAAAAGGACACAGCATTAAGATCTGATGGGGTAAAGGTTGCCTTTGACTACAACCCCTCTGTAAACTGAAGACACAGATACACAAATCCTCTGCATACATGAACCATAAAACTGAAGCAGGTACAAGACAGTCTGTTTCTAATCGGGGGGGGGGGGG
>NC_048429.1:15864619-15880205 GCF_013103735.1 Etheostoma cragini
GATTTTTTTTTTTTTTTTAAACAAAGTGCTTGTTTGACCACTTGCTTTAGAGGAAAAAAAAAAGGTGATATACTGTAGCTTTCAAAAAACGGGGGAAAAATTAAATTACAGCTCCTGATTGTTTTTAAAAAGACCAGCTCTACACATACAAGATAAAAATGGTAATGAGAGGCGATGAAAACAGGTCTGATTAATTAAGGCAGGCTTCCTGTAAGGCGTTAAAAAAGTCCATTGCAGTAAGATCTCAAGGGAGTTAGTCCAAAGTGTCTCAGTGTGGCTTTGTGTGAAGACATCATCCTGAGTGCAGTGTGTGAGAGCGGGACTCATACATTTGTCCATCTTAATGTGTTTTAATGTGCATGTATGTGTTGCATGTGTGTTTTATATATGCTTTGGGTTTCTCACACTGCTAGGCTGGGTGCTCCTGGGCTTCCTTGTACCAGACAACCTTTTTGGGAACTGCAAAATAGGAGAAAAAAAAACATTAAAGAGAGAGAATCCAATAACATTATCGTTCCAGCTGACCACCGGGAAAATGGATTCAAGCTCCCAATCGGCCAAATGTATTTTTTCGAACAAATTCCCTTTATATACATTCAAGAACCACGGATATACATTATGCATTGAGAGTGACAGATATTTACATGACATGTAAATATCTAAGGTGCTGAAGCCTATTTCTCAACATTTCAAGCAGATTAAGAAAAACTGTTTGTAGAAGAGGAGAGCCCTGTTCCAAACTTTGTCCGAACTGTAATTTCACTGAGTTTGGAATTTCAAACTAACATGTAATAATGACTACTCAAAAGATCAATGCCCATCTGGTGTTAGATATAAGTATAGTTGTACATGAGATACTGCTTATGCGACGGTCTATGTTTCTCTGTACTTGTCTAGAACAAATAAAATACTTTTTTACATCTTGCCCATGTTTTGTTTTTTTCTGAGAAAGGGCAGAACAGCACTGACCAGGTTTCATGCTATTAGGCAACGTACCTTTTTTCTGTTTGTTACAGATGGCATTCCACTCTGAGGAAACAAAAGGAGAGTTACTGTTAGAATCAATGTTCCAAATAAAATAAAAATCTGACCGCATGTCTTCAAAGCTTCTCATAGCTCTCACCTCTACTGTGATAGTTCAAAGCCTCCACTAGATGCCGACAACTAAGCAGCAGTTTCCCGTTGCTCTCGTCCCCCTCTGGGCGTGCGGCAGGGGTGACGGAGGCAGCGGTAGGCGTTTCTCCTGGAGGCTGGAGCGTGACAACTGACTCAAACTGTAGCTCTGCTGCCTGTTGAGCATCTGTAGGCTGAGGAGGGAGGGCGTTGGCAGCGGGGCGAGGGCCGGGGCCCTCTGTGACGGGCCTCGCCTCGCTGATGAAACTGAGACCCCACTGGTTCTGTAGCAGCACACCGATGGCAGGGCGCTCCTCCTCCAGCCCTCCGCTTGCTGCTCCCGCCTTCACCTTGGAGGCGTAGCTGACGGCCGGCTGCAGCTTGGCGGGGCTGTCCTGCACGGGGAAGGCAGGCGGGGGCTTGAGCAGCGACAGACTGTCCTCCACCCACCTGTCCTTTTGGTGAACCTTCTGTGGCCGCTCGCTGGCTCGGCTGGCCGCCTTCTGACTTTCCCTGCGAAGGCTGCGGCCTTTGTGCTGGTGGCCCTTGCGGTCTCGGTCCCTGCGGTAGCTGAAGGTGTGCGTGTGGCCGGGGACGATCAGGTCGCCTTCAGGTGAAAGCTGCCGGGGCTGTTGGTCACTGCCAGAGATGCAGCTTCCACCCCCACCACCTCCGCAGTTACCCGAGCCAGGAGACAGGCGACGGTTGCGAATGTGTGGCTCTGAGTTGGTGGCTGCAACGAGGACGGCTGGATCACACAGGGTATCGGACTCACACACGGTGTTGCTAGCTTCCCATGTACCTGCAAGACATATTGACATGTTGGTCAAAAATACTAATATCTTCATATCACACATACGCACCAGGTTAAGGTTTCCATTAACACTACCTCCCAAAAAGGTTGTCTAAAGATCTTTTAACTTAACAGGGCTAACGCGACAACATGTATTTATTCAAAGATTCATCTGGGGAGATTAATCAATATCGGATCACTCAAAAAGAGATTGATTTCTAATGAGAATTCATTATTTCTACCCAGCCCAACTCTCACAATTTTTTCATGTTTTAATATAACAAGCTGCATACTGAAAACTACTAAAATATATTCCTTTATTTATATTAGCGGTGCATATAACATGTCCTCTTATCAAAAGTGCAACTACAATAACAACTTGATTTATTTAAACAATCTACACCAAAATGACTTCATTGAAAAACAATAAATGAAATAAATGAACTGAGAACACGCCGTGACATCGCAGTTGAACAAGTAAAGAGGAGATCTGCCCTAAGCCTTTAAAAAATTGCTGCTCAACCTTTTCTTTTTAAATCTCTAACGGTTGTAATGTTTCCACATTAATATCAACTCCCCTACAGAAAACTAAAACATTGTCCTGCTCTCGTTTAACAACAGCCCTGAGTTAGTTGGTTAGGCGACCGGTTCCCTTGACAATGCTTCTGCTCCATAATGAAAAACGCTGTTTGATATAAACAAACATCAGGGCTGGACGATACACCGTCAGCTGGCTCCACCAAGCAGGTGAGCTGCCTGTATTGCTGAGAAAAGAACAGGGTGAGCTGGGTTCTGTTTGGGAAAATCCCAGATTAAGCTAATCCACTATCTAAATTTTGTAAACTAGCCCTCTGATACCAAATTAAGAGGGGAGGGGAACAACATCTCATATGGAGTTTCATCTGCCAACAGTAGAAAAAGATCCCAAACCCAAATAATCCAGGATACGTGCCGACTGTTAGAAGATTGTCAAAGTTGACAGATAAATAATCACCAAGCATTTTGAGAAGTGATATTCTGCTAATCTGTCTCACCAGCTGTTGAACTCATGTATAAAAACGAGGACTGTAATTTAATACTGAATTATAATATTTAATATAAATAAGTTTAATTTCTCAAAGCGTTTTCTGTGAGTAGGTTTGGTAAAATATGTTTCATTTAAAATTCTGAACAAGGTTTCTTGAACTGTCTGCAAACTCCAAAGCGAAATAGATGTTTTTTTTTCCAGATAAAAAATACACTCAAGTGTAAATTCAAACACTACTTGAATTGTCTGCTTTGGTGTTGTCGGATTTCAGCCACCAAGCTCGATTAAGTGCAACATTTGAAGGAAAACAAAAAGAACAAAGTTTATGTTATTTTCAACCAGTGGTGGAGTACTGTAATAAAGTACACATTTGAGGTACTTGTACCCGAGTCTTTTCATGCCACTTTGTACTTCTGTTTTGCTACATTTCAGAGAGAATTATTTTACTTTTTACTCCAGTAACTTTACAGATTGGGATTGTTGCACACAACACGTAGTTTTTTTTAAATATGCTTTTTACTATATATTAATTATACTACATAAGTAAAGGGATCTGGATACTTCTACCACCAAAGTAGTCAACTGACAAGATGTTGAAGACAGACGTTGCGTCTTCCATTTTACTATTTGTAAAAACTATTATTTCATTTGGCTGTAATTGCGATTCTACAGTTACGTGACAGGTCTGTTCTTGGAGGTAGGTGGTCAGTTGTAGTAGTAAAGGATCCTTCGAGAAACACTCCCCTAACTCACTGTTATATTATACGCTAATTAAATGGATGATTTATCAACAACTAAAACACTAAGCTAGTGGCAAGTATACACTAAGTTTACACTAGTATTTAAGACAGAAAATATAACTGCAGTAATACCTTTGTGAGGACTGCCGCCGACAGCTTCAAATACCTGGCTGTCGCCATACATCTCCCTGTACTGTACCGATGTTACACAACAATCCGTGTCATTCAGTCACACGTGATGGCTCATCGTGAAAAGGGAGTGATTGGTTTAGTGGGCATTACCGAGTAGATTAACTAATGAGTTCAAGCCGACCCATTTTCTTTCCGCATGGCCCACAACAGACATACTTGGACATTAAAGCTCGTTGTTTAGACTGACCAGCTGAAAACGTCCTTGGTGACAATAAGAGCAACACTCCCAACAGGTGCTGTTTATTGGCACACAACATGTAGGATCACAACAATTAAAAAATGGATACACCCGTTGGCCTGAATAGCGTGCCCGCTCTAAAGCGCCACATTTCAAATCAACCACCGTTTACGTAAGTTGACCACTCCGAGGAGACCGTCTCTAACACCGTGACAGAAAGGTCTAGAAACTAGCTAACTGTACATGCCTTCAGGTCTCGGGCTAAAACAGTCCCTTGGCTACTTTATTAGCGTCTCTTCAGACATGCGTATCAACATGCTAGGTTTAGTGCGTGCGGTGCTGGCAGCTAACAAGACAGCAAGAGCTAGCAGCCAGCACCAATGTTAGCCAACTTTAATTAGCAGCGTCATGGTGCGGCGACTTAAACTCGACGGTTTTATTCATCTGCCGTTGCAACATGGTCAACCGAGTTCAACAATGTCTCAACAACCAACCGTTGTCGTCCAGGAGATGGCTTTATTTTGTACCACATCGAGAAATGAGCAGCTAACTAGCATGTTAGCTGAAGTCAAAGTTTCATAACCCCCATTCAAAGCGGCGAGCAGGCGGCTACATATAGCGCTAGCACAGTTGCTAACACCTTCGGCAAGACGGCAAAATAGCCTTTGGAAGTGAGGATTCTCGGTCAGATATGTCAGAAAGTTGTAATAACTTACCTGTCTTGATATGCATGTCTTGTTAAACGTGTTGCGGAAGCTAAACCGTTGAGTAACTTTTGTTTACAGCGTTAAGATAACGACGGCTGGCTGGATGAATCTTGAGTGGCCACCCGGAAGCGACACGAGAATGTGGGTGGGACCGGAAGTTCCGGCAGATAAGCGGTCCGGCGGGAAACTTAAGGGAATTTAAACATTCAAATATGATTCAAACCTATGATGAGAACAGTGATGATCACGGAACCGTTTTACTGTTATCTCTAGATGATTTTTTAATACACTTTTTATTTTAAAGTGGCAGGACATTTTAACACTGTATGGAGCCACGTATTATTGTGTTACACTTTATGTAAACCATAGACCGTCGTGTAAAACACTATAACAACCATCATTAACCAATACATTAAAAAGCAATGGGAAAGGCGAAATGGAGAGAAATTAGACCCCTTCTGCAGAATATCGTTCCTGATCTGTCACACAGATGAGACACCCATATTAAAAACAATTAATTACATTGATATAGCGCTTAGACAACTAAAGCGCTTCAGGGGGAGGGGACTACTCTCTACCACCACCAATGTGTAGCACCCCCCTGGGTGACGTAAACTAAGCTCTACTAAAGAAAAAGTTATCCAAATTCAATGTAATAAAAAATAAATGTGTCACCACCAGTTGCTCGCAAGATGATTAATAGGAAAGTAAAACGTGTTCATTCTGTCTTTTCCTTACCATATTTGTTGTTCTTTTCTGCAGATATAAGACATATATTCTTCAGGATTCTACTAATTTTCTAAAGGAAAAAATAGGGATATCACTGGTGGAACTGCTCCCAACTTATTGACGTATGCAATGTGTATAAATAGAATACATCTTAGCTTACACAAATATGGTCTGTTTTGACTATTTCTTACCTCTAAAATATAAATATGTCCCTGTTTGTACTAAATACGTTACTTGTTCTACAGCACAAAAGTAGTGAAAATGCCCCTCACTTACAAGACGGTTCTTAAGAGTCTAAATGCTTTTGAGGTTTTATTAGCAAGATGTTATAACTCTAACAACCAGTGTTTATATGACTGGCCCCATCAGCGATCATTGGAAAACCTACCTTGATTATACAAAAGACCAGAGCATTCATCATGGATGTAGAGCCAGTTCTATCATGTTATGTAAGTCTTGAGAAGATTACAGACATCCTGCCATCCGACTTGTACCTTATTCCTTTGTTTTCTTAAATGTCCCATAAGATAAACTTTGATCAGTTTACATAGAAACCTGTATTCAATCACACAGTGGAGGGAAGCATGAAAACCTGGCCATCTAATTGCGTTATTGTTTGAATAACATTAGTTGTTTTCATCACTACACAGATAAATGTAGAAACCAATGAATGAGCTATTAACAATCACAATAAACAAGTAATGCAAGGGAAACTAACCTTGGATGTGTGAGCAGCCCTCCTCCTGTTGATCAGTGGTACCATCTTTAAAATTTGTGGCATCCTCTCCCTTTTTCCCAGATCGTTGTGGCCCTTCTCCACTGTTACACCTTTTCAGAGCTTTGTTTCTAATCGTGTATTTTGCTTTCCTCGTTCATATTTTGACTTTTTTTTACCTTCTCCTAACCCAGAGAGCTCTGAATGATTTCTAAGTCATTTTAAAGTGAGGCTTGTTGGTATGTCCTTCTCCCTGGGGCTGCAAAATTAAGTCTGAGGTGTCCAAAAAACAATTTTCCGGAAAGAAAAGCACACAAAGATTTGGAGATTTGTCTATGTTTTTGTTGTTCATGTGAAGTACTTTACATTTAAGAAGGTTCTTATGTATCAGATCACATTAAAAAAAACTATAGATTAAAGACAAAAAAAGAAAGTTTATTATTGTTGTGACAAAGCAACAATCTTCCTCTTCTAATAATTACATAATTAGCTTTTAACAGCTTAAAGACTCAATGATTCCACAACTATGTCCTTCTCCACGTGTGTGCGTACGTGTCTCTTCAGCCTCGTAGAAGTAGAGAAACTCTTCTTACAGAGCAGACAGCTGTGTGGCTTCTCTCCGGTGTGTGTTCGGACGTGCATGTTGAGGTCCGAGGAGCACCGGAACCTCCTCTCGCAGTAGGAGCAGGGGTAGGGCCTCTCTCCTGTGTGGATCCGCTTGTGGAGCAGGAGCTCACCAGAGGTAAGGAAGGTCTTGCTGCACTGGGAGCACTGGTGGGGCCGCTCCCCCGTGTGAGTCAGGTTGTGTCGGACGAGCGAGGTTGACTTGGCGAACCTCTTCCCGCAATGGGTGCACGCAAACGGCCGCTCTCCTGTGTGTGTATTGAGGTGTTCGCTCTGAGCCCGCTTGGTTTTGAAGCTCTTCAGGCAATGTGCGCAACTGAACGGCCTGAAGTTACTGTGGCTGCGCTGATGCCTCACCAGCTCTCCGTGTGTGAGGAACGTCTTCTGGCAGGTGGTGCAGAGGTACGGCCTCTCGCCCGTGTGGATTCTTTCGTGGCGCGTGAGGCTGGCCAGCTGGGCGAAGCTCTTCTCGCAGTAGGAACACTGGAAGGGCCGCTGGCCGTTGTGAGTCATCAGGTGCCTGTTGAGGATCTGGATCTGAGTGAAGCTTTTTCCGCATTCTGTGCAGGGGTACGGACGCTCCCTGGTGTGGATCTGCTGGTGCTTATTCAGCAGCCACACATGTGTGAAGCTTTTCCCACACTCGCAGGCAAACGGCCGCTCGCCGGTGTGTTTCATCTGGTGTCTCTTGAGGTCCGACGCTCGGCTGTATATCTTCTCGCACAGGGAGCATTTGTACTGACGCCTGGCCACGTGCCTCTGCCTGTGCTTCAGCCGCTCCAGGATGCTACCGAAGCTCTCGCCACATTTCTGGCATTTGTACTGACCATCAACATTCTGTGACGCCTCCTCTGCTACGATGACCTCTGTTGTGAGCTCGAGGGGAGGGTTGCACGTCTGTCCGCAGGCCGTTCGTTCGAAATGCAGCTTGAGCAAGCCCATCTGTGTGAAGCGTTTGCCGCACTGGGAGCAGAGAAAGGGCCGTTCCCCTGTGTGAATGCGCTGATGTCTAGTCAGATCCCAAGAGTTCTTGAAGCCCTTCTTACACTCCTCACAGGTGTACGGGCGCTCGCCTGTGTGTGTCCGTTGGTGACGCGTCACGTCTGAGGCGCGTGTGAACGTTTTTCCACACTCCTGGCACATGTGAGGGTCAGGCCTGTCGTGGATGGGGAAAGGCTTGGGGAACTCAGGACGCTGGGCCTTCTTCTTGGGAATATCTGCAGTCTCTGCAGACCTTTGGAGTTGGCTGTGCTGCTCAGGGTGACTGTGCTCGATGTGCTGCAGCAGGTAGGACTCCTGCACGTGGAAGAACGGACACTCTGAGCAGGCAAAGACCTGGGTGGACATCTCTAAAGTGGTACCTGTGCAAAACACAAAGTATAAGTAGTTGTTTTATGTTTCGATAAAATGTTTTGTTCGGGTTGTTGCACAAATATTGCGACTTTATCTCCATCCACACAAAAATACCTGAACAACAACCGGAGAACAACTCAAGTGTGATTTACGGTCCTGCGGAGGCTCCACACAGAGCTTTTGACCTGTTTAAGTGGCGTGAAGTTTATGCCTGTGGGTTGGTGTGTGTGTCAGTCTTTTTAAGGGAATAGCAAGGCTGGCGTGTGTCGGGAGTGTGTGGTGGAGCGAGTGAGAGAGTGGCGCAAATAGCTTCGGAGCAAGCACTGAATCTAGTCATAGTAAGAGAAACAAAGTGTCTCCCCTGTGCTTTGTGATCACCTGTAGCAGTGTGGTTACTCTGGTTACTGGTTATTCAATCTCTGCTCAGTCATCTAGCAACTTAGTTGTTTTTATTTTCTCTCTCTCTGTTGTCAGACAACTGAATGAGTATAAAATAATGACTTGATTGCAAATTACTAGCAGTGTTTTTTTCCTCCGCTTCACAAAGTTTTTGTCAATATACACATAAATACAGAATAATGATAATCGTCAGCTTACATCATCGTTTTCCTAAAGCTCAATTTTCCCCGTCCACACGGAAACATGAGGTATGCTTTGAGATTCATCCGCTCTGGGGAATGTTTTTGAAAAGTGTAAGAGAAGAAGTTTAAGGTGAGAAAAATGTCAGCGTATTGTGACAGAGGGCCAAAACAGAACTAATTCTACGCTTTTTTAATTGGCTTAGTGTAGACACCTTGTCTGAAGTGTTAGTATTTTTACAGGATATATTTACATGCAACAGTTATATTTGATAGGAGTTACTTATTAAATAAAAAGCAGCAGAAGATAAAACTTGGTACTACAGCTGTGATCTGCCAGAACGCAATTGGACCCAAACCTGAAGTGCCAGGTTTGGGTGGAGCCGGGAAGTCATTTTTAAAATCCCCCCTAATTTGAATCAGGTCGGAGAGGCACAAATTTCCCTGTTTATCTTAATTCAATGCGGACCTTATAGTCTGTGTAATGTTATAATAAATGCTTTGGCTGTATACCGCTGTGTGTTATCACAATGTTCTAGATATATACATAACTTACACGCATGGATAAAAAGCAAAAGACATTCAGGGTTTTAAATTGTGCTTAGGCCTAAAACTGCTGCAGTGGTTCAGGCTCGGCCTTAAACAGAAACTAAGGGGGTTCACGTGGGGTCGGGCAAGAGCCCAATCATAGATTTACTTCCTTATTTTCATTTGATTGTATTTATGTTGGATATTTTGCTCTGTACTCACGTCTTGCTTGATGAGATCTTCACCTCGATGAGACTTCCTGATTACATAAAGTAATATATATATATATACTGTATATTGTATAAACGGATGTTTCTGGTGTACCTTGTGTTCCAAGGTGCTCAAGACATTTGTGATGCTGCAAGAGAGACCTCAGGTCGTTGGGATTGGCAAGCGCTTGCAGGCAGTCCTTCAGTACAGAGGGGGCAGAGGTCAGCCATGACACCGTCTGTTTATGGACAAGAACTAACGTGTCAGTAAGAATAAGGAGATCATACAGTCAGTTCAGGGTGAAATGGGACAAAACGGACAACCATATACAGTATTGGCCAATATTATTTTTTATGTACACATGACTAACTAAATTCCTTCATTCATAATTATAAATCAAATACATAAAAGCCTGTTTGTGAAACACAACACTCAAAGTGAAAATTAAATGTTCTTATATTGCCATGTTTATGTTGTAACCTTTATTCCAGGCTCAAAGAAAGAAACAGAAGGGTTGGGACATTCAGGGACAAGACAATGAATGCTTCATGTAGCTGCTACAGTGTGTGGGAGGCCTGCGACTAATACGAGACGATACCATAAGCCCACTTAACCCAATTAGTTATGTATTCACAAAAAGTAACTTAAATAAGATTCGACAATTTCATTACTAAGCTCGTTTAGATATTTCAATTAGAATGTGAGGTGGTTTTCTACCTGACTGAGGTCTGGTACTGGCAGGAGTTTCTCCAGTTTAGACAGAAACTCCCACACAAGGAGCTGCATGTCTGTGTCGTAGCTGGAACCATACTCTGTTGGAAAAACCTCCTGGGGAGTACAAAGGTAACAGTTAGGGCTGCACAAATAAAAAAAAAAGTGGGGGCATTTTTAGGCATTTATTGACAGCTGACGAAATGAAAAGGGGAGAGGGAGATGACACGCACCAAAGGGCCGCAGGCTGGAGTCAAACCTGGGCCCGCTGCATTGAGGAGACAATAAATATGGGCGTCCACCCTAACAACTGAGCCATCCGGGTGCGCGAATAATCACAGTTTTATTGAAATCGCAATAAGGACTAGTGCAATATCCAAATTGCAAGAGGGCGCAATATTTGTTATTGGCAAAATACTGTATGTGTCAAATCCTTCTGAATGAAGTATTGTGTTGATGCAGAGACGTCCCGGCCTAAAGAATTGCTCTCTACAAATCTTTGTTTGGTACAGATCCTCAAAAAAAAAAAAATCACTATATAATCATTTAATTCTGTTTTTAATTTGAAGTCTCAAATGAAAACAGGGTTCTCCCCCCCCCCCTAAATGGTTAAGCCCTGAGCTAGTAAAACAGAATTAAGGACGAAATCATGAAATTGAGAATATAAAAAAGCTAAATGCAGATTAGAAAGAGCCCTACATTAAGTCAGTGCAAAAAGCAAACTGGATATAATATAACTATGTCTAATTTTTCCAACCGAGCCACAGACTGTAACTGTAGTCTTAAAAATACATTAACAAATGATACCCAGGGACTTAGGCCTGGTGGGGGGCAACTTAGGGCTGCTTGCAGAACATTGAGTAATAAACACTGAATAATACAAAAACTAATAATTCCCTCTAATATCATGAATCATATTGCAAACGCAATATCAGTCAAAAAATTGCAATTATATATTTTTATCATATGGTGCAGCCCTAGGTACAGTTACTTAAAATGAAGTTAAAAAACAGGTGCAGAAAAAAGATTCTCTCTCAGATGCCAGCTGGGTAACACATTAGCATATATCCACTATGTTCCACTTCTGGGATTGCTCCGTCACCTTACGCTGTCTTTGTTCTGGCGTTCTAAACTCCGGAGGATTCATGAGGACTGTGGTTACCTGCTCCTCAGATCTCTGCAGGGTAAATCCAGACAGCTAGCTAGACTATCTGTCCAATCTGAGTTTTCTCACTAAAACAACTTTTGAGCATGTTCCACTAAACATAAATTCCTTCTTAAGGCTTTGTTGCAAAGTCACCGGGGCTTCATCCGGTGCATAGCACCGCCATTGACAATTGTGATTGGTTTTTAAGAAATGCCAATAAACCAGAGCACTCTCACATCCCAGAATGATGTGTGGACTAACCAGACCCTCCTCCGCAGTGCTGTGGAGGAAGGTCTGGTAATGCAACACTACATGTGAAACTGCCTTGCCTGGTAAAAATGCTCCCTCTCTGCTGGGTCTTTCAGAAGTGTTTGGATGAGCTCCACAAAAATGGCCTCCTCTGCATCCACCTCTGCATCCCCACTCTGAAACACATTGATCACCGGTATCAAAACAATGTTAGCATATTAACGCTCCACATGACCAGTACAAGCTCAAGCCACTGTACTGTTTATGTGACAATGACAGAAAAGACTAGAAGTGCAAAGATTAATCGATTGTCAATTATTAAATTAATCTCCAATTATTTTGATTATCGATATATTGGTTTGAGGGTTTTTATGACAAAAACGGTCAAAATGATCTGATTTCAGATTCTAAAATGTGAATATTTTCCAGTTTCTTCTCTCCTCTGTGACAATAAACTGAATATCTTTGAGATCACAAAACAAGACATATGAGGAAGTCGTCTTGGGCTTTTGGGAAAATAACCAACGGTTTAATCGACAATGAAAATAATCATCACTTGCAGCCCTAGAAAATACTGACATGTAGTCAGCTATTTTTTGGGGATTTTAATAAGGCAGCTGTTAAACACTGTCACACTTTCACTTACTCCTGTGTATCCCGGAGGGCGGATTCGTTCTAGGTGAGGCTGTACGCACAAAATGTTGGCTGTTTCCTCTTTTCTGCACAACTCAAGAATAATCTGAAGAGAAAGATGTTGAAAGAAGAGAGAGATGTCCCATCAGCAAGAAATTGAATGAACTGCATCTATGAAGTACATTACTATTGTGTGATTGTCCACTTTTCTGTAACTTGATCACATGTGAAACCAGCTGACTCACTTTGGCTCTCAGTCGCAGAAGCAGTGTGCCTCTTTGCTTTGGGTTGAGCAGCTGTGGCACTGTAGCTGTGACCAGCGTCACAAACTCATCGAGATTTTCATAATCGAGAACCTCTCTCCGCTGAGCCACTTGCCACATCGCTGCAGAAAGCAGCCGCAGAGGAGGAATCAGCAGCTTCAATGATGACAACGGCAGGAATATATCTGTGCAAACAGACATGTGGTGGACAGGGTCAGAAGAAATATTCAGATCCTTTAGGTCTACCGAAGTAAAGAACTAATACCGCACTGTAAAAACACTCTATTCCAAGTAAAAGTCCTGAATAGAAAATGTTACTTAAGTAAAATGATGCAAGTATTATCAGGAAAATGTACTTTCCTGATGAGTAAATGTACTTAAGTTACAATACTCAATGAAGAAAAATCCTCACATTTTAGAAACTGGAAACAATAAAACTGTTCTGATAATTAGTAAGTGTTTAATCGTCTAATTTCATCTGGAATTGTTGTTGGGTAGTTTAATTTATAATTAAACATCGTATTTTAATAATGTGTTTTGTGTGCAAGAATCGGAATTTCTAAAGTAACTAGTAACCAAAGCTGTCAGATAAATGTAGTGGGGGAAAAAGTAGGCTACAATATTTCTCTCTGAAATGTAGCAAAGTAGAAAATGGAACGAAAAGAAAAGACGAAGTAAGTACCTTAAGTACCACCTCATATTTTTACTTAAGTACAGTACTCAAATGTACATAGTTACTAACACCCCCGCCCATGGTATACCTTTATGAATTTTCTTCTTATTACACAAGGAAGTGGTAGAACCTGACTGTAATTTGTGCATGTTTGCTTATAAAATATAACATACTTATGCACAGGGTCTGGTGTGTGTTTATTTAGGTTGAACACTTTAGTTTAAATATGGCTTGAATATTGAAAAGACGAATGGTTTTTCAACAATGATGTACCTGTGTTATTTTAGGTGATAATTTGTCAATACAGTGCATGTATTGGAATATTGGCATGACATGCAACTGATACAACAGGCTCGAAAGCTGAAAAGATAAAAGAAACGCCTACTACTGCCACAGTAGCTTTGGTGTGTTGAAGGAGTGAGGATATACTGTACAACTGCAATATTTTAGTCTCATGTTTTCTAGCTCCGTGCATTATATTTTAGCCTACTTTCCTTAATACTTGTCCTGTCCTGTTTAAAACGGTCCAATGTACTAAACTGAAGTGGAAACAACACTGAGTGGATTTTGCTCAGTTAGCCATAGCCAAACAGTGGGACATTTGGCTTAGAAGATACTGGTTTACAGCTTGTCAAAATCACAAGTAAACACCACACCTTCGTTTACTCAACAGCAATGGTAAAGTAAATGTTGCCATAGCTTTATAATTTGCTGTTCACATTACGTTTGTTAGCTACAATCACTGCTTTTCGCTGGGGTTACGACATAACGACATGAATGTACATGCATACAGCTAACGTTAGCTGTTAGCTACGCCATTATGGAAAAAAACACAATAAAACGGACCTGTGTTTTCCACTTGATATGAACTGCCTGTCGTTTCCATGATTAAGAAAATGCAGAATTACTTTTAAAGGTCCCTTAACAAACTAACAGAAGCTTGCAAGCTATTTGTTAGCTCCTTACAGACCGGAAACACGTGCAGTAAACTTTCACAGTAAGAGCTTTCAGTAACAAGTATATGCTCGGTAAGAATAAATTAGCTATTCTAAAGTAAGTCTCAGTAACAGCCCAAACTAATATAAAGATTGCAATAATATATATATATATATATATATATATATATATATATATATATAAATAAAAGCAAGTTAATGTATGTAGATGGTCATTAGATAATAAATGTAGGCAAAAACACAGTACGTAGTTTCTCCCTAACAGGTTAACTAAAAAGTGTATTAATGGTTGTTGGTTATTTATTGCCAAATTATAAAAAAGATGCATAATAAGTCAAAGACATATTGTACTTATATAACAAAAGTTTGTATGTAATAATACTATTTTATTTATATATGAATATGACAGTGCTAAACAAGAAACAAATGGTCCCCATTTAGAAGGTAGGTAAAACATTTTATTTACCATGTGCAAACGATTTTCATGTGCTGAAATTAAATTCCACAATATCAAGCTGTTGTTTCTCCCCTGTTATCAGAACCCTCACACTGGATCAGAAGATAGCCATTGTCACTTAATTAAAAAAAAAGAATTAGATAGTTAATCTCCTGCCCACGGCAACAACGTGGCTCCATCCATGCAGAAAGACCACAGCAACTGGCAACAGGTCCCCGAGGGAAGGAGCTCTGTTGGACAAATCTCTCATGTCAAAGCAGGATGCCACATGTATGAAACTTGCAGCTCCATGGTCTTAGGCGCGGAAACCTGGGATGTGATATCCATATGTGATAGCATTCCTAACAGTAGGGCAGGACCAACACTCCATTGTCTTCAGACTCCCGAGTCCAGGAGACAACCCTTCAACAAAAGTAAGTTAAAGGTTAAACCTCATTTAACTAAATAAAAAGGTACAGGTGACATACAATTAATTGACCAGCCTACAACACTTTGCTTTAAACTGCAGGGCAGGATTTTTCATGTGTTGATAGGGGGAAGCAGGCTGTACAAATGTCAGCACCAATATTACTGCATTGTGCTGAAAAAAGTATTCACCTCAGCCTACCTCCACCTCAGACTTTATGTTTATGAGTCAAGATCTAAATCCAATTGCTGGTACATTAAAATGGCACACATTAAAGATGAAATGAACTGGTCGACTATTGTATTAGAGGGTATACACAAATAAGACACTGACATCTATTCAGATAATACATTACTCTTTTAGGGTAATTTGAATTTCCCAAGCACAAATACCAAACACTTGGTCATTCTGGCTTCTCAAATATGCGGATTCCATGCTTTTCTTGGACACACACACACACACACATATATACATATATATATATACACATATATATATATATACACATATATATATACATATATATATATATACACATATATATATATACATATATATACATATATATATATACATATATATATATACATATATATATATACAT
>NC_048429.1:15880305-16004768 GCF_013103735.1 Etheostoma cragini
ATATATACATATATATATATATATACACATATATATATATATATATATATGTTCAGCTACATTGTTACTACTGTGGTCAGAGATGGTACTCAAGATACTGTGCTCAAGTTAATTTTTCAGATATTTTTACTGTACTTTACTATGTTTTTTGGCGACTTTTTGCTTTTATTCCTTACATTTTAACACGAATATCGACAGAATCAGCTTTAAATACAGTCCTTTTTTTGCATCATCAATATCAAATTGAATCTAATTGGATGGGAACATACACAGACTTCTCACAAAAATCCCACTTGAATTCATATGTTGCTACTCGGTCAGAATCTTATTAACCTAGAATCCAAGTTTCTGTCACAATAAATAAGCTATATGTTTTAGACCTATTGGCAGACATCCATTTAAAATGTAGGCAATGACATACAAAGCGCCTTTTCTCCATGTCCACTGAAGTTTCTCAGCGTGCTCTATAGTAACATGTGTCTGGTCCAGGTAACGCTAGCTTTGTCATTCACAAGGCTACTTTTATACTTTAAGTACATTTCCAAGCCTCTACTTAGATACTTTTACTTGAATTAAGAACTTAAATCAATATTTCTACTTTTACCAGAGTATTTTTTAACACAATTATCTGTACTTCTACTTGAGTACGAGAAGTGAGTACTTTTGCCATCTCTGTGGTTACCCAGAACGTTAGCTACCTAATATTGTTTCAACAGGCAACCCCACACACCGATAAAAGGCAACAGTAGTGGTTAGGTTGAGTACTTGAGTAGTTAGTAAGAATTCTTACCCAGCTTTAACTAATATACAATTGTTACAAAAAGTGAGAAATAAATCGCGTAATTTCAGTTATCTATCGATGTAATAAGACTAACCCAATATTAGAGTTAAACCTCATTTATATAGAATTATACCTACTAGAGTTAACAAAGCAGAAATTATGAATTATTCTGACTAATAGTTAAGATCAGAGGAATGAAAGCTAGCTAACTAGCTAGTTAGCTCAGTAATGTCAGCTAGCTAGCTAGTAGTCAACGTGAGCTACTTACCTTTCTACGGGACAATGAAATACATGACAAGGAAAAAAACGATGTCAAAGAGCACGAACATCCAAAAGTCATACCAGTAGGAGTGTTTCGGTAAAGATATCGTAACTTCTTTAGATTTAAACACTTTAAGGTCTTTTTCTGACTCCGTCACAGGAGTTGCGCCTGGTGCCATCTTTACCGGTAGGCTCGAGCTTCCCGGAAGAGAACATACGTAACGGCATGTAGTCCTTCAAAATAAAATAAAAACCATAGTGTTTAATGTTTCCTTTCTTTCCATTGAAAACAGTCCTCTTGACAGTTTAAAATAAAAGTAACACTCCAGTCTCACTTTCGAATATTGCTAATATATAATGTATAGGCCATTGTTTTTTTTTTGGTTTATTTACATTGTAAACAATAATAATAAAATAATAATTTTTATTTGAATCGCCTTTCATGACACTTCTGGTCACTATACAAACAATCCAACATTGTTAAAATTATATTCATCTCTTAAAAATAAAAAATGTCAGTAAGACATCACCAAAACGTGTTACCCTTTGGGCTAGTCACTCTTCTTATGCGAGTGACATCACATAAATATGTCACCCTGGATAACATTTGTGATATTACATTATGGATTATACTTGACGTAGCTACCAAGATTATTGTCACATTCACAGATACATGTCACATTCACATTATATTTTTGATAACAGCAGCTTAGTTGTCCACTTCTCGGAACAATGACACACTGCTGGTAGATATTGTCTCAATAAGTTTTTATCTTCTAATTTATGACAAATTGACACTCTTTATATCTACTTCCCACCTGTGATGCATTCATCCTCTACTCCATAAACTGGCCAAAACAAACCACACAAACTGGATTAAATTGGACACAGGAAAAAAAGCTCAGCATCTCGGTTGCTCGTGTGACACCAAATACTATTTATTAGGGCTTTACAAAGACTACAAAATCCTCCAGATGAGTTAAATCACTGTCTCTGTCTATTTACATGATATGTTACATACAAATGTACAAAATATAAAACATTTAAGGACAAATGTTTCACCCAAAAAGAAGACAACTTTCTCTTAAACCAGAGTAAATGCTATGGTTTTCAACTGAGATGTAACTGCAAAGTGGTAAGTGTGGAAAAATGACCAGCTGATCATTAACACTATGGTGGACACACCAATAACGGTGTCAACAATCTGCTAGCTCGGAAACTCAGGGCCTACAACAGGAGTGTAGAAGAGGGTGAATTGTGGGAGATCTAAGTTGTAGGTAAGGAGTAACTTGTTACCATGGTAACTAACTGCCCCTTTATCATGCAACTTGCACACCCTTGCAGACACAAGGCTGGCCGAGTTGGCCAGATATATGTGCGAACCATTGGAGGCTTGGCTGCAGACACGTGTGAAGCTGAACACAGGTAGGATTGTCCTGAGGTTATGACAACATAATTTCTTGGTCTATGATGGGCTTTGACTGACCAGTAGCACCTGTTGGGTTGTTGGTAAATGTATACAGTACGGTGTCAGGTCAGCTTCAGTGCCTCGGACAGCTTAGCAAGCCCAACGGTGGCGGTAAGCTTAGGTGAAGATGTCCAGAGAAGAAGTGCATCTAAAGAACAAGCAGCATTCCTAAAGACGGAGAGGATCCAGAGAATATTATGGCAGGAGAGGGGGGATTACTGGAAAAGTGCCCATTTTTTTGTACTCAGTCTGTGATATTAGTGAGTTGAAAACGGTTTCTTACTGTACACCGTATGCCTCCTGCATGGGCAAAACATCCAACCACAACAAGACACACACCTGTTTCTGACAGCGTGTTGAGTTTTTGCATTTCTTTTTTTTCTCTGTTATCAAAGTACAATAATTTACTGCGGGTTAAGCATATTGTAACATCAATAGGGCAGAATGCATTTTTGATTCACTGTGCAAGACTTAAGTATTTACAACCCACCCGACCTCAAAGTGTGCAAAACCAACCCACTCGTTAAACAAAGAGAGGACAATCAAAATTCAAAATGGCTCCCGTCCAATCCACGCATACATAACGGTAAAGGTCTCTTCTCAATGCATTCCCCTTTTAAAAAGCTTTAAAACATGCTAGTCAGGCTAGAAAACCCAAAACAGTTTGGTTGTGCTCCTGTCGGTTTAAGTGAGCCCAGCTCAACTGGGCGAAAAACAACAACTTAAAAATACCACACCCCTCTTTAAATGTTTTTACAATATTGGTCAGTTTTAAATTCAAATACAGCATCAACTCTTTTATACTTCTACCGTCAGAAACGGTCAGAAAGGGCGTTTTGGAGGAAGAGGGAGTCACAAAAAAACAAAAGAGGCTGTTTTTCCAACTACAAGCAGCTTCTTTGACGTAGAAGGAAGCAGATCCTCATCATTATTATCATTCAACATTAGCATCTCTTCTTCTCACTTTAGCCAGTGGGAGCAGAGGATGCCTCCCAAACATTTGCACATTTAAGGCAGTGAGAAAGCACCAGTATCATTGTTCCCTTAGTCAGCTCTTCGGCTGGTCTGGTAAACTTGCATTTCAAAAATACTTTGGATTCTTTTTTTGGTACCTCAGGGATCCCAGTTGGGTGCAGATGCTGAACAAGAGTGCCAGAAAGTTCCAAGCAGGACACTGTCAGCTCATTCAATTCAATATTACAAATACTTTGCTGATTGATTAGCTCAGATTCATATGTGTTGGAGTGAAGGCCTTGGCATCTTTAGAAGTCAGTATACTGCTTTTCTGTTGCTTTCTGAATTTCCATGTGGCAGCAAGCCCCACCGGCTTGGTTCTCCATGTAGGATAACACAAATGTCACAGGATTTCAACTATTTGCAAGTAACTGTGTGCTAACAACTGACGTGAAGAAAGCTTGACAGAGTTGCTGAGTTAAAGTTGTTAATGATTGGACAATCACTGTTCAAGGGAGGAGTTTAACAAGCGGCCGATTGGGACAGTTCTGAGAGGACCCACAGAAGGCGCTGCCTGCTGTATTGTGGTGCATTGTAAGCTATAGAGTGGCAACAGGCTGTAGAGCGTGGAAGGCTAAGAACAACGTAA
This sequence comes from Etheostoma cragini, assembly GCF_013103735.1. Lineage (NCBI taxonomy): Eukaryota > Metazoa > Chordata > Actinopteri > Perciformes > Percidae > Etheostoma > Etheostoma cragini. The sequence continues at coordinate 15,884,419 of NC_048429.1, forward strand.
TCTAAGTTGATAACCATGATCGGCTGTGCATTGTGATGTGAAGTCCCGTGTGTATGTGTGGACATTTGGCAGTAAATCAAAGGGAAACATTGGCACTTGTCCATTTAGTTTGTGTCACAGCAGCAATGTGGCTGAATGACACACAACCAATCTGCTTTTCTTGTGCTTGTTGTTGGCATGCAGGTCAGTGAGGAGCGGCTTGGCAGTGCCTGACACTGAGGAGGCTCAGGGCAGGAGACCAGCACCATGAAGCCCGACTGACAGCTGAGCAGAAGGGTAGTGTGCCCTATGTGTGCGTGTTATGTTATGAAAACGTAACTCCAGTAATCCTAGCTGGGTTGTAGAAGGTTTTGCAAATGTCTCAAGTTAACCACATATGATGCCATCATTGAGGTGCAGAATTGTCCTTATGCTCAGAAAAGGCAAAATCACCCTAATATGGTGAATATAGTGCTAAACAAGGAGACGGAATAGTGTCCCTCAGCTCTGAATCCACTCCGATCTAGTAACTTGTGAGGAGCCAGTTCAGATAAATAGCTGGTTGTTGACATTACTGAAGCACACAATCAATCTGATGGACCTGTGATGAAAGAAAATCTGTGTACAGACAGAGAGCCTCCGTTGTGGCCACCAAAGGGCATTACATCACCTAAGAACACTCTTCTCCCCTCCTCTTACTTAACTCTCTCAATAGGTTAGGGTCAGAGTTAAGGGTCCCAGGGTGCTCTAAATAGTGCCTTGCTCAAGGACACTTTGGTAGACTGGATTGTTGGTCACGTGGGGGCTTAAAAGCCAATCAAAGCCTCTGATTAAAGGAAAGGACAGTGTCCTCCTGCTGCCTGTGTGTAAGTGCATGAGTGTATATGTTTGTGTGAGAAGCACCTCTGTAAACAAGGAAATACATAAACAAGAGAACCTGCCACCCCCATTGTAAACATCTGAAGTTATATATCTGGGTTTAACCAAAGAAGAAGGAAAAAAAGAAAATTCCAGTTCAAACTCGTGGCTTTCTCTTTTTTTCGGACACCCAAAGTTTAAATAATGGGCTGACCAGTGGTTCCTCATGTTCGAGCACAAATGTGATTTACTCCTTGGAAGTCAACTTCAGAGGAACTGCTGTTCCTTGTCAGACACATCCTGTCTGCCATACATGAAAAGTTGTTTTTGCAAATGTTACACATCCATTAAAAAAGGACTAGCTGACCTTATTAATGGATTTGTTTCAAATATATTTGTGGATCCCAGTCAGACCACTGTTTATCATTTTCACCGCTGAGGCTGAGAAGTTGGCTACTGCTCTTTAAAACACACAATCATTGGATTTCATATTGCACCATTGTAATGTAAAAAATATGTGTTTTCTGTCAAAGGGTGGGTATTACCATTTTGGATAACAAAACTTTTCCTACACCATACGTCTGTGCACTATACAGGTGTCTGGTAGCAACAGAGGCTCAAAGGTTCCCAGGTTGGAGGGGTCTGCTGTCTCCCAGTGCAACAACGCTTGTGGTCTCATAGTGCAGACTCCAGTGAGGAGTCCAGCTGGTCGTCATGGTGACTGGTGCTGTCGCTGTCGCAGCTCTGTGTGCTGGAGTAGTTAGCTGCCTCCTGTAGCCGTAGCAACATGTTCATCTGAAAACACAACACAAACAAGGAAACGCCTTAATGTCAGAGACAGTGTTTGGAAAACGGTCCAATCCGTACAGTGTCTGCCTGGCTTAATCTACACAGCTGCCTGATCACACAAAGCACTAAACTGATCAAAAAAATCCTATCTAAACCTTGGAAAAACAGTTATGAATCAAACAGGTCTGGTCAAGCGACTGTGCCTGGTCGAAAGTGACACCTTCCTTCCTGTTTGTACCAGTAAAAAACATACTGAGTGAATAAATAGCACGCCACACTTACAACACCTGTTACATAACAAAGTCTAATGACTCACAAACTTTGTCTTTGTACTTCATATGTAGTAAGCAGCACTTTTAAAACTTTGAGGTAAATCCCGACAATAAAACGACAGACCTTCTCATTCCTGCAATTGAGCTAATGGTCTCAATAATGCACAAGTGCTGCTGCATCGGGCGCATTAATTTAAGTGTTCCTAAAATGAGCCTTGGCACACTGTTCGCAAACTGGTCGGTCACTCACTCACTAACTCTATTGAATTTAATCATCTGGTTTGGGTTAGGGTTGATTTGTGGGGGAGGCGTTTATCTCCATAGAACATTCTTTTCTGTTCATATCTTTGGAGTGGTTACATCATTTAGCTCAGACTTCTCCCCTACTGTTTTATTTCTTACATTGGAGTTATTGTAATTCATGATTAAATCCTTCCATGTTTATATAGTCCTTTCATTTTCTTTAATGTTGTTACATGTCTTAAATGCTATCCATACACTAGAAACCTGACCAGAATAATCACTACAATTGTTTAGTGTATGTCTTCCTTACCAGTGGGTCTCCCTCTGTGTCACTCTGAGACACCTGCTTGGATGAGGCTCCCTCCTTGGATGAGCTATAGCCGTCGTATCCCACGTCCTCCGGCCTCAGTTGGAGCAGTGACTGGCCATCCTGCTGCAACGAGGCGGCATTCCATGGATACGTGTCGCTTACCCACTTGGATGGATCCTCCCATGCTGTTCTCTTGCCGTATAGCTGCAGGTATGACAAAGAGGGAGAGGAGGTATGAATGAGGAATGGACATGACCAAATCATATCTGTCCAAACCCTATATCGGTGCCTGAATTTGACAGGGTGAAACTGGATTTATTTTTTCTTAATCAGATTCTGATATTTCTATAAAGGTGCATCCCCAATCACCAGCACTAGTGTTATGCGTACAGGGACAAATAAAGGAATCCAAACTAACCTACTACTGTTATTCATATATGTGCCTCTTGTGATGTGCAGTCCTAAAAATCAGAGAGTGTGGTGACTATCATTACCTTCAGAGTTCCCTTACTCGTCTCATATTATTTAACCAGCTGTGCTAGTAGCGGACTGGTGCATGAAGAAAATGGCCAACTGTAAAAGTAGTATTGGTCACTATATGTACTTAAAGTATCCAAAGTAAAAGTACTCATTATGTTGAATGACACCTTGTTGACCCCTGTAATAACTATAGGTTATAGTCAAATAAATGGTCAAAAGTGCAATATTTCCTTCTGAAATGTAGTAGAGTAGATGTATGCTTATATGACGGAAGTACTTCTTAATTGTAATTCAGTAGAGTAGTTGAGTGAATAAACTTAGTTACTTTCCAACACTATGAGTTTAAATTCTAGTCGCCACTGAGGCTGGTGATCCAGAGAGTGGATTTCCAGTGTTGCCAGGACATACCTGCAGCCCTTCCCTGACAGCCTCCAGCAGGTAGGGCACCAGGGAGTAATTCCACAGGTCAGTGAACCAAACCCTAGAGCCTTCTACATCCATGGGACACGACAAAAAGAGACGGGGACCTATAGGGACAAAAGAGCCTAGGTGATAAGTGTTTTTGGAAAAGAAGGTGGAAAGACCAAAGACACTGAGAAGACTCATATCACATGTCGCAGAAGAGCGGAGGCACAACAACATCTAACATGGTTATGATGTGTGTCCATTGTCAGCTTTCCATTTATTTATATGGGAGCAGTTGTGCAATGTATTCTGGTAGTGTTGGAGGGACTTTGGAAAAGCGGGGCGTCGAGTGGCTGGCTGTACTTTTGCATAAAGTTGAATCCAGCCAACACTATGCAAATGAGGTGCAGCCAGCTCTGCTCGAAGCCTCTCAAAAGCTGACGGAAATCAATGAAACTGACCTTTGTCGACCTAAAACAAAGACCATTTCCGCAACTGTTTGGCTAATATCTTGCATAAAATATTTTCAGAAACATGTTTCGATTAAGTATTTTCGTTGAGCTGCCATTACGGTCAGTTTTCAAATCGGGGAGAAGACAGCCCCATGTGAACTGCATCCATCGCGGTTGTTAGTGATCATTGAAGAGAAACTGGTGGCAACCCCACTAGCGTGCAATGTTAATACAAGTAGCTGGGTAGTGGGGCGTCCCAGCTTTGAAAACAACACGTATGCGGACACTTTAAATTCAAACTATATTTCATGTTTAATTCACTAATATTCTTGCATTGCAAGATCTCCACAGTGCTGTGTCAGTGCTGAAGTATGGTCTGTCTACACCACTTATAATAAATTAATTAATACAAGTAGTTTATGGGAGCCTTTCTCGATACTCAAGGACTTCTTACATGAACAAATAGTAAAAGATAAAAACAGATGCACATCAAAGACCAAACAGAATAACAAAGCAATAAACAACAGACAAATATTATAACATTTCTTTTGAGTATACAAGTTGAAAGAATTAGATTTTGGACGGCATTTAAACGTGAGGAGAAAGTCAGGCTTAAAAACGCTTATCTATTTTGGGATAGGTGAAAACACTCTGGCTTGTTTGTATTTCTTTAACCCAATCACAACGGTCCTGGGCGGCGCTAACCCCAGATGCAGTGATGGTGCCCTTGCAAAATAATGAGACAGCAGAAGGGGATGTCTTAGAGATGCACAGGATGTCAGGCTTTATCCTGTTAAGCCACTGATTGTGACTCATTCACTAAAAATCAAAGACTTGTGTGTTCTGTACTTTACCCAAATCTCTCTTTATATTGCGTCACCTTCCTAAATATGCTTAAAAAAAACTAAGGACATTTAAGATAGGACTAAGAGTAAATTAAAAGCATTGCTGACAAAATTAACACTGCACCATACTGGCTTTGGTATTGGTCTAACGGTACAGAGAGAGAGAGAGAGAGAGAGAGAGAGTGCGTGTGCCTGCGTGCGTGTGTGCTTGAGTGAGTGACTGACCTATGGTGACATCGGAGGAGCTGTGTGCCTCCAGAAAGCCATTGAGGTGCTGCCAGGTCTTGGGGATCCAGTCGATGATCTTAATCAGGTCATTGCTGCGCATGTTCTTATCGATCTCCGTCTCTATCAGCTTCCGCCGCAAGAAGCGCCCCAGGAAACCTTTGACCGGCTCGGTGTGGTTGGTGCACAGCACCCACCTACAACAGGACAAGCGGTCGATAGTAAAACTGAAAGCAGAGAGCTAATAAACACAGCTCAGCACTAAACCACATGTCTCATCAAAGCAACTCAGAAGTTTTGGGCTTACTATTTCACTTCACCATAATATATGTGTAAGTACCCGTCTGGCCCATGATAAGCTTTCCCAAATGACTTTATATTAGCCAAAGACATGCCAAGCAGAAAGGATCCTCAGTCAGACCTTACATTATGGTCTAATGTATTTCCATTTGACCAGGCTAATTATCAAAGCGATGTAATTGCAGCACTCCCCTGTGGAAGAATGCCTTTAGTTTACAGTGATTGAGAAATACTATTTTGATGGAGGACTGAAATCAAACACATTATCTGATAGGGGTAATGATGCAAATCAAATGAAACTACAAGTAATTTCTCTGTGGAACCAGTAATGTGTACAAAGTACATATCTTAGAATATGATGAGTACCTTATAGAAATCACCAACACCATAATATGTTGAGAGACAGTATCAAACAGTGACATTTCTATAGAAGTTTACAAGCTTGTTGTTAAAGTGTGTGTCCCAAACCTGAAGTTGTGGTGCAGCTCGAGGTTAGGAGAGGAGGACACTCCCTGGTTCATGGTCCCAATAACATAAGGGCTGGATAGAGACAAACAGTCAAAATCAACGGGCTTCACTCAAATTTGACTTGACTAGACTTTTTCATATGATGCGTTTTGGACTCACCATTTGTGGTACTTGCAGTTGAGGAAGCCGTTGAATATGTCACTGAGGGAGCCAATGTGGTGGAGGTTGTCTAGAATCACCACAGTGGGGAGCTCTGTGTCTGTCTCCTCAGAGCTGCACTGTTCTGCCAGGGTGGAAAGGTACTGACGCAGGTCCTGGGGAAGAAAGCATCAACACACAGGTTTTCAATCGGATGCAATATAGTTTTCTAGGATTGCTCTGTTGCTGTGGGAAATTCCGCCGAATGACACTCTCTTTGTCCAGATGTCCGTCACCTTGCACTTTCTTTGTGGTGAAATTCTAAACTCCAGTGCGTTTATGAGGATTATGGTTAGCTGCACCTCAGATCTCTGCAAGCTATCTGTCCAATCTGAGTTTTCTGTTGCACGACCAAAACAACTTTTGAGCGTACACATGTTCCACCAAAACATGTTGCCTCTTTAGGCTATTTTGCACAAATATTGTGTGGACTTGCCAGACTCTCCTCCGCAGTGCTGTGGAGAAAGGTCTGGCAGAGCGAGCCTAGATGCAATACAACTACAAATGGGTAAAATTACAATCTCTTTTTGACAACCAAAAACAGCTGCTGGTGATGCATGTCAAATTCTGGAGACCATTATTTAAATAATAGTATAATTTCCTTATGCTAGAGGATGATGAAAAACATCAGAGGAAAATGTAAGGTTGTAGAGTCAGTCCATCAGAATCACACAACTTAAAAATATCTTGTGCAGCATTCCGTTTCAAGGAGTCAGCTGTTCATTTTTTTCCTGTAAGTATACTACATTTTCTTTTAAGCCTTGTTTTTCACTAGCATCCTAATTTATATCACAGTTAGCGCTAGCTGGTTACTTAGCATTTAGCTTAGAAATCTGCTCCAGCTCCACCATCTCATCCAAATATGGACAGTTCTGGCTCCAACAAAACACGATGGCGACAGTCAAAATGCTTCAAAACGGTAGTCCACAAACCAATGGGTGATGTTATGATGGCTACTTCAACTTATTTATATACAGTCTATGAATGCAACCAGGTTTACATCTTTAAAGATCTGTTAGTATGTGTGTTGTCTGGTGAGCTGGTGGTAAAAAGGCATTCGGGTAGATGTAGCCGTCACAAAGAAGAAGCAATACTGTAGGTAAGGCAGACTGGGTGAGAGTGAACACACCAGAAATTCAAAGAGTGTGTAAATTCCACTTCCTACCTTGCTGGAGTTCTGATCCACGTTGAAACTGGCAACGTTGTGCTCGGTCACCTGCTGCCCCATCTGGGAAATGATGTACTCAGCCAGCTTGGCAGCCATGAAGGATTTACCAGTGCCGCTGGGTCCTGAGAGGATGATACGGCGATGCTCCATCAACAGGTTGAGGTACCGCTGGATGATGGGCTTTGGAATCAGCGTGTCAAACACCAGGCTGTCTATACTGTTCTCCCTTACACCTACAGAGGAAGAGAGGAAGGAGGTAGTGAATAGGATGGATAGAAGAATATGAATGTAGTTATATGTTGTATTAGACTGCGGTTCAAGTTAACATGTATTTCTCTATTCTAAACACTATCCTTAAGAATCCAAAGCTTGGTCCTACATCCGTTTTATTCCTGAAATTGAAACATTTCCTTGCTGCCATACCTTTGACGTTGACCTTAATGACATTGTTGTCGCCCACCAGGTAGCCGCAGGGCAGCAGCTCAGGCACTTCGGAGGCGTGGGAGCGAACCACATCGCCCATCCTGTAGCAGACAATGCTGTCTGAGCTGAGACCCAGGCTGGTCAGAGGGTCCACCCGAAACACATATTCCTGCAGGGAGAGAGGGGTTCAAACAAAGAACTGCACTATTGATGATGCTTAAATATAGCCAGGGATTTTTGTTGTCGAACATATTTTGCAATGGACAGTTGTTGTTTGCGTCTGTGGATACAAACAACACGGTTGTTCTATAATGTACAGTTTCTGTAATTGTATATACCTGGCGAAAACACTGAAGAAAAGAGAATATACAAGCAGTAACAGAGATGTTGTGCAGGAGCTTTTAACATTTTTGTCCAAGTTGTGGTTCCCTCCGACGCATCTGTCAAACATTCGGGTGTGCGGCATTTACATTTTTTTTTTTATTGGATTTGTAAGTATGTATTATTCTTTTTTTGTGATACATTTTTTTATTTAAAGACCCAAACAAAAGTGTAAAACATTGGTCCAGATGACCAGACAGAAAAGTACACTACACCCACCGACTACACACTTACGATTAGGCTATTCTAAAGTCAAAAAGTATACCCGACTTTCCAAATCCAGGCAATCAAGTGGAATAAAATGCCTTTAATAAATATGCTGGATGGATACATCATTTGATTTTGATAAGAGCACATGCATTACTCTCTTTTTTTCAATTAGCTTTATCCCAGAAAGCATTTGTATTTAAAATGAACGTCCAGTAATTACTGTTAAAAACCTTAGAATAGGCATCAATTATTTGCAAGAGTATCCATCTGATTAACAGATCCCAAGTTTAACGTACTCTTAAGTTTCTTATAGCTATACAACAATGTAATATACAACACCATTTTGTGTACCTGATGCCTATACTTCCGCTATTCAACCGCCATAAAATACGTGTGCCTTTCCTGCTATGACAAGTCAAATTGTCTATTATGTGCAGTCTACTGTCTATTAAGTAACAACCTGAACCTGTTTTTACCTTGAAGAGGCGTCTGATGACTCCATCCAGAACATCCCACTTGGTTTTCCCACTCACACCTATAGACCCAATCAGGTACGCATGGCTTTGTGTACCCTGAAGGGTTTTCAAAATGATCAAAACAACAGGAGTCAGATTAAATAAAATTACAGTGGTTTGAGCTGGAGGAAAAGATGATTACTGTTGAATTCTTTATCCACTGACCTTGGTGCTGTATGGCCCCCTATTGATGGCAACCACTATTCGCACACTCCGGCCCTCTTTGCGTAGATTGCCCTCGTAGCCATCATCTAGCAGAATATCTGAAAACAGAACTTTCTGTTAGGAAAACACAGACTTTAATCCCTCAGAGCCTTGATTCATTATAAACAAACTCTCACTCTGCCTGGGGGCAAATTAGAGCTGGAAATGGACAAACAGAATCCAAAGTAAAAGATAGCTAATGGGTTTCTTTCATGCGATAATTACTTTTGTATCTAATCTATGTTTTCATTCAGAGAGTTTTCTTGTGAGTGCAGATAATGATAATTTAAGAACAACTGTGTTTGTGAAATTAAATAGAGAAAAATCTAAGGGAAAGGAACAAAGAAATTTTAGAAGAATAAGTCAAGATGGAAAATGATTCAATAGGAAGAGGTGTATTGGATGTGTTTAGTCAGTAGGAGGATGGGGACTGTGACAGCAGTGGGACAAAATCACACAGCTGTTTGAAAAAAATCACTTATGATTTTCATCAACCTGTCAATGTGAAGAAGGAGACACTAACATTACCATGTAGCAACAATTAACACTCCAATAGGCGACCTAGAGTCCCTCCATTTAAATGCAACAGACTAAAGATAATTCTTTTATACGTCAGTCTATCTCATTGCTAAACCAAAGTCAGCACGCTGCTTACTGAGATCTGAATCCAGAGGATATGATGTGATATGCATAATTGTCATGACTGTTTAATGTGTTTTGTACATCTATAAAAAGGGTCATGTGTGTAACTGTATGTTCAACTGGTGTGTAAAGTTCTTTAACGGTACTGCCTAATGGGGTATTCAGACCCGAAAAAGCAATCCGGCGATTAGGAGGAGGGGCAATGTAACGGCCTATTCGTGTGACATCCTATTGTGTTCTTTAACCCCACCAACAAAGCGCAAGTAGTCTTTATATTTCACAATTTCATCAGATCGTTTATAGATTTTGACGTTTCCAATATGCACTTGAAGGCAGCTAGATTTTACAGGAGAGGGAAAAAGACAAGAGACACGCAAGACATGGCGAGTGCTTTGTTGTTGCAGGAGACATTCAGCTATTACACAAACTCACAGGGCAGTTCAGTGCTTGTGTTTTGTTTTTTAACCCTCATAGTGTTTTAAAATTTCCCTGTGGGAGCGATAGAGGCAGTGATGTTTCCTGTTTACTGTACGGGATTATCACACCGCCTCAATCCATAGCTCATAACACTCTGACAAGTCTGATCGCCGGTTACATGATTGGCCACCGCAGCGTGACGTGGGGTTGCGTTTCTCCAACAGTTGAGTCGGTCTCAACCCTTTACCGCACATCCACTGCATTCTTTTGAGTTTCCCCCCCTGCAGCAGCATCCCGCCGCAGCCTAAACACACTACCCCCATTCAAAATCAAGTGAAAGACCTGCTTCTATGCTCAACTGTCGGATGACCGACGCAGTCTGTCTAAACGTGGCCTAAGGATGCAAAATGATTTTGAGTGCTCTCTGACAATAAAATTGATTGTAAGTGGAGTCATGCTTCTGGCAACCTGGAGAATGTAAGTCCAATATTCAATTGCCTTTAGCAAGATTTTTGGTATCAACCAACTCCTGGGAAAACATATGGGGCTATATGTTAGCCAAATGCAACTGTGTTTACTAGCTGGTCATTAACTTTGCTTGTGACTGTCTGTTGTTTAGTGCTGGACAGGTAGTGTAAAGTGGGTTTTCAGAGATATGTCTCTGAAAACTGCTGCCTGCTGCTACCACAAACAAAGCCATTAGAGCTACGAAAGTGATCCGGAACAGTAAGTTACAGGACAGAAAACCCAAACTATGAGCTGAAAGCTACTACAACGCTCTATGGAGCTGAGAGGAACTGCAGTGGCAGGTGAGTGGCAAGCGACAGCTTTCACATACAAGTAATCATGTGATTCCTTGTTGATGTAAAAATATTGATAACAGCTTTAACTGTTAGGGACTACTACACCAACCAAGTGCTTTGGGTTTGGGTTGGGAACTGGAGGGTCTTCGGTTCAAGTACTGTGTGTGGTAACTGGAGAGATGCCACTTCACCTCCTGGGCACTGCCAGGTGCCCTTAAGCAAGGCACCGTACCCCCCCCAACCGATCAGGGCGCTGGTCCAGCACTGGCAGCTCATTCACTCTAACATCTCTCCATTTGTACATGATTAGGTCCTGAGCATGTGTGTGTATTTCAGACCTGTGTGTAGTGATTACTAACAAATTTCCCCACTGGGGATCAATAAACAGAATAAATTATTATTATTAAATAACAAACAATACAAAACTGCCGCAAATAGAAGTTTGACTTATTTGTTAGTTTCCCGCCACCTTTAACCTTTGACCACAGTCACACTGCTAACAACTCCATCATGAGTCTCTCTTCATTATCCTCCATTTTGGAGAGGGAAGAAGGCATTTTGCATTCGGCCGGCTTCCCTTAGCGGAGGGCTCTGTGTTGGGTTGATAACGGCCCGTTGGCCCACTCGTCTTCCCACGCGCCAACGCTCCCGGCTCATCCCTCCATCAATTAATGAGGGCCCGAGTCCGGGGAGAGAGCTGCGCCTTCTATGTTAATTACAGGACAAGTGAGAGGGACAAAACTCTTTAACTTCTTCAGGCAGCGTGTGTGTGTATTTGTGTGTGTGTGTGTGTGTGTGTGTGAGTTTTGCCAGCCCTCGCAGTAGAGAGAGCAGCTATTTCATCATTTCTTGCGGCTCCTCTGAATCACTTCTCTCCGCAAACACAATTCTCACATTTATTGAGGCAAGTGTGGAGAGAGCTAATCCAACTTGATGCCATAGAAGAAGAAAAAAACGCCTGTCCTGAGAGCTGCATCAGACCGTAAAGTGTGTCCCACGGCTTAACTAAAGAGAAAAACATGGCACTGTCAATGCCATATTGAATGGTTTAATTCTTAATAGCTTAATACACCTGCAAAAGGTTTTTGAAGAAGAAAAAAAAATAACCAACTTGTCGTTCTAAAAACTAAAAAGTATTTCTGGGGGGTATTATGTTGAATAATTAGTCCTTATTGGTCAGTGGAAGCATTATTCTTGGTTTGTAAAGACTAGGGTTGGGATGATTTGATTCTTTCACAAAACATTTGTGTTGCAATTCTAAGTATTGCGATTCGATGGTATTGGTTTTTGTTTCCTTCTTTAGAAAATCAAATCTATCACAATATATCATTAGAAATTTCTAAAAAGTAAATGTTTTCTAGAAAGAATGTACATCACATATAGGTCAGTCAGTCAGTCGGACTTTTATATTATTTGTAAAGAAGTCCAGAACGCAGATTTTTGGCACTCTCTGCTTTTGCTCTGTTGCTGGAAACGGATATGATGTTGCCGCCGTCAGCGGTACCGTATGAACAGAAAATATTTAAATAAAAAAAATAAAAAATGATTCTAGGGAAAACAAAAAAGAAAAAGAAATCACAGTCCATACAATTTTTTTAACCCCCCGCAGTGAAGACATAAAGTCTATTTCACTCAACTCTCCCACTCTCCCACTTCCTGCTCTCAATTCTCAGAAACACCTGCCGGCTGCTGACACCGATGTACACAAACACATCCGACTGACACGCCAGAGACACCACAGCTGACACTGAACTTACCTGACATGATGGTGTCCGTGATGTTGAGGTTGTTGAGCGAAAGCCCCAAGGACTGACGGGAGGAGGATGAGGACGTACTGGAGGTCTCGGAGGGCGGTCGGGCCGTCTTGACGGGCGTGGCTGTTGGCGTTGCGTTACCGCTGGACTTGAGGCGATCGTTCTCTGCTTTCAGCGCCTCAATCTCATTCTGTTTAGTGACAAAAGAATGAAAATCAGACAAAATGCCTCATTCATTTCAAGATTATGCATCGCTTCTATTGGACTCCTGCCAGATCCCGTCAGTTTAGGACAGCCAATTACTTCATGTCCTATGGTCCTAAGCCCTGAATTTGGACTGGGATTCGTGATAACCTGTATGTCGGCTTGCTGTGACCCAGGTTCTATTCAGCCCAAGATTATTAAGTCTTGGAGATGGGTCAGTCATAAGTGGGATGGATAAACACATAAGAAGCTGGGTCCAGACTAGTTTAGACTAATAGTTAATAGTGACAGTGATAGTAATTTATGCCTATACTGGAAAATGGGGAAAGTACCTGAGCTTTCTGGAGGGCTCCTGAGAAGCTTTGTGCTGGGGAGAGACGTGTATTATGGTGTAGTCATTTATATATATAAATACATTTATATTTATTTGGTTTATGGCTATTCGTCTATTTTGATACTATTTTGTTGGTCTTAAATACGGTAGTTACTGTTTCATCTTTTCTTGATTTTTGTCTGGGTGGGTGGTGATAACGAAGAGGAGTGTTCATGTTACAAATTGTATGATTTGTATGAAAAATTAAAACTGTTAATTGGAAGAAAAAAAATGAGACAAACCTGCCGGCCTCTGTTGTTATTCTGAATGAGTATTATTGGAATTATGGTTTGTAAGCAGCTTTTTGATTCAGATTTTTAAGGCTCTCTTTGTACAGAAGGTCTCAGATAAGGAGCCTGACATGATCCTCCAGATCTGAACCGAGACTATAGGACGGAGGACTACAGACGGGGACATCCGCATCAACAAAGATCCACTTAACCGCAACACTATGGTGATGTTCTTTGAACGTAAGCTCCTTTTAGGAATATGAAATGACGCAGCAGATTATCTTTTAAACTGATGGGTCAATGGGAATGTTCTAAATAAATCAGATAAGTGTATTTGCAGGGAGAAAAATATCACTTGTATTTTTTTTATCCTGATTCATGGCCGATTGTAATAAAGTAAGTAATTTATTAATTGACAGTTTTGGAGGTGATACAGCATGCTGGCTCAGTGTAACTTGTGATAGCTGGAAAGCCACAGTGTCCTATATTCTCCTAGTTTTATGTTTTTTTGCATTACTTTTTCTCCATGTGGTGCCTCATTAAAGAAATTCTTAGTTGACTAACACTCAATTGATTCTGTCGACTAATTGATTTGTTGATTTAATCGAGAGCTCTGGAGAACTAAGTTTCTCCAGCAAGAATTGTGCAAAAGCACCACTTTAAATCTTCTGCTTACCAGAGATGGGTAGAAGTTATTTGGCAAAAAGTTTTCAGCATGAGAAAAAGCATAAAACATGACTAATCCACTAAGAGGGGATATTGCTATTAAGAAGACAGGTATAAACATGACTTAAGACTTCTTCATGTTTGGCAGAAGTGATATTCTTTACTATCATGACCTCCAGTTTGATCTTTTCAAACATAAATGGATGCCCACAGGTCAGTCAGCAGGCACTTGACCTGCATTCAGCCGGAGTGTGTTACCACACCTGCATGCGGTTCATGGCTTCTCGTATCTGGTCCAGGTGGTGGGCGGAGCTGAGTGCCTCCAGGCGGATGTCCGTCAACTTAAGCTCCTTCTCCCTCAGCTCGTTCTTCAGCTGGAGGATGGTTTCGGCCTCAGCCTCGGTGCATTCGCACAGCCTGCAACCAGGGTTACACACAGGGAGGAGGAGGGGAGGGGGGGGTCACCAAACACACACACACAATCTTAAAGAGAAAAAAATGCACACTGAAAGGAAACTAGAGAGCTGAAGTTCAGAGGGGAGCTGGAGTCGGTGGTGAAAACACAGGCAGTTACAACATGGAAGTGACTGGGGAAACTGGGACATTTGGGACAGCAAATCCATTCCCATTTACAACACTCCCCATTGACTAACAATGCATTGATCACACAGTAAACACCTATAGAATAAATGTTGGTGGTGCGGTAGTAGCCCATTCATCATGGGGCGGCTGGGGCTCAGTGGTAAAGCGGTTGCCTGCCAATCGGAAGTTTGGTTTAATCCCTTGCCCTGCAGTCCCATGTTGAAGTGTCCTTGGGCAAGACGCTGAACCCCAAGTTGCCCCTGTTGCTGCGCGTTGGAGTGTGAATGTTTGTGAGTGTTTATCTGATGAGCAGGTGGCACCTTGTACGGCAGCCTCGGCCACAGTGTATGAACGTGTGTGAACGGTGAGTGTTTCCTGTATGATGTAAAAAGCGCTTTGAGTAGTCGTTAAGACTAGAAAAGGCGCTATATAAATTCAGCACATTTACATCATGATTCAATTATTTGCAGAATAAACATGCAGTCTGACACATTAATAGAGTTAGATGAAATGCTATTTTGCTATGTCAAACACATGACAACAATGTGTCACGTGTTTAATTCCATAATTGACAAGTCTGCATGCTCTGTTTAAAAAAAAAAAAGTAAATTATCTTACCAACTGTCACACAGCACAAAGCAGATGTGTATAGTACATGCTTGTTGCTGGTTGGCAACATGGCCACATGAGCCAATTTGTTCTGGTATGTGCTTGTCCTTTTCATCCTTTAGTCAGCCTACTGTTACAACCAGACACTTCAGAGGTCCTGGTTCAGTTTGTGAACCAGAGACATCATCACCTCCTACATGCCGAGGTGTTTACGGCACTAAGATGCAGAATAAAGTCACACAAACACACCCCACTGCACACACGCTCCCCTGGGAGCATGCCACACAGTGCCTATTACCGAGATCTGTGCTTGTAGACCACATGACCGTTTTGCCTTTTCTTTGGCGTCCAAATGGGAGAGGACTTGCTATCGCAAACGCACTTGCTAGAGCAGGAGAGACGTTAAAGAAAAGAATGAATAGAGAGGACGGAAAAGAGGCAAAAGAAAGTTGTGGTAATGGTTAACAAACATTTGTGAAAACAAAAAAATAACTACTGTTTGAAAGATGTACAAGGGGAGAGAACTACCTGTGTGTCTGTGTTTATATATATATATATATATATATATATATATATATATATATATATATATATATATATATATATATATATATATATATATATATATATATATATATATATATATATATATATATATAGAGAGAAAGAGAGAGAGAGAGAGAGACACAGACACAGACACAGACACACACACACACACACACACACACACACACACACCCACACACAGAGTATGTATGTGTGTAAAAACTCACTCTGTGGTGGAGGGTGAAGAATGCAGCGTGGCGATGCTGCCTAGCCTGTTGTCATGCTGCAGTTTGGGCGAGGACGGCAGCGAGTCGGTCATCTCCTCCATCTCGTCGTGGGACTGGGATTTGGTTTTCTTCTTGCTGAACGCCTGCTTGAAGGAGCTGCGCAACTGTAAGACAGATAACACAAATATACACAGGCAAAGACGTCAGTATCGCCATCCATTAACCTCTTCAATCATATCATGTCAGTTCCCAAGAGATAAGCTCTGGTGACATAACATCCTGCCAGATCAGGAAGTCACTGTGTGTTGTTCCCAAGCACATGGTCACTGTCTGGTTAAAAAAGGTAAAAAGGGAGGCAAAAAGCAAGGCCGTAAGTAGAGATGAAAATGAGAGGAGGGGGAAGGGAGGAGCAGGCTTTTTAATGTACCTAAAAATGAAGGCTAAACAGGCAATCAAAATGAACAAGGGATGAGGAAAAGATGGAGGGAGGAACAAGGGGACGATTGCCGTATCCATGCCGACGTTTCCAGAAAAGGGAGAGAAGAAATTGCTCTGAGAGTGGAAAAAAAGAAAAACAGATGAAGGAGCAAAGAGAGGAAAGGATAGGGAGGATGGGGAATAACCACAGCACACACACGGAAGACACTCCGGAAGCCACTGACCTGAGCCGGGATGGTATCAGCCACCTGAAGACGCAGAACACACCCAACGTTAAGCCACGCAAACACACACTCATTACTGAGCACTTTGCTCTAAGCAAATACAGGTAGTGCTGTTGCGAAGGTTGATGATAATGAAGATGATTTCTATGAATGATTACGTTCAGAGCATCCCAATGTATCGTTCTGTTATCTGATTGAGATATACACAGCCGTGTTTATGGGTGTCCACAACCAGGCAAAGATACGGGTAGGTTCCCATGCTAAGAAAACATGTTTTCCATATGGGTTATTTAGTGCATTTTGTGTACAAGACCTGCAATATAAGTACAGTATGTGGAACCAGACAAGCTTGCACGGTTATAAACATGTAGTACAAGACATTACATGGTATCAACAGGACCCAAATCATGCTAAAAAGAACAAACAAACAGCACATTCATTCAATATTAGTACACGTTAATACACTTTAAACATTTTACAACACCGCCCAGTGCATTCTGGGAGAGGCTCCAGGCCCCCTGCTAACCTCAGCAGGAGAAGCAGCTATGGAAAATGAACATATATCATTCTGGCAGATTTTTACACACGTCATGTCATGTTAGTGTTAAAGGTTGAGCCTTCTATGGACAGCCCTGATGTTCACTTGTGTTTGCAGTTATGAGTATGCTAAAAAATGTCATCATGGGGACTTTTTTTAACACCTTCTACAGTGAAGTCTGTGTCCTGCTTTAGGCTGCTTGAGCAGGACCAGATGTTTGCTGGTATAAAGTCCTTGCCTTACTGAAGGGCACCCTACCTACCATGACCTGATGCTTTCCTGCTCTCTCTTCACTCCCCTCTCAGTAACCTCAGTTCAACCCTATCAGTGTCTCTACTCGTGTGTGTACCAAGGCAGGATTTATGCAAATTAATAATTAATCGCTGCTTAAATAAGCGATGGATTTGTATTCATGAGCTGACTTGAATTTGTTTAGGAGGGTCTCACTTAACATAGCAGGCTAGGGTGTCACTCTCAGTGATGAACTTTTGGGCTGTTTGCATGCATTTCATTTCAAGGGCAGGCGTTCTGCATCGCAGCAGAGAGTGAACACTGGCTCTGGCTCTGCGCTCTTTGGCTGAGACGGAACTTCTAATATGTCATCTGGCTGACTCAGGGGGCTGCAGCAAAATAACAGCTCTCCAGCCAGGGACTCTGAGCTGCTATTGTAGAGTTAAGCAAAGTGCAGAAAAATCGGAGTAAGGGGAAAGAGAGAGAGCTTGTTAGTTGTGCCTTTTTTGATAATTGGCTTTTTTGTGTAGATTTGTGGCTATTTGGGGATATAGACCTCAGTAGAAAGTGAACCACAAAGCAGGTGCTAGTACATGTTAGACACTTAAGACAACCAAAGAGAGAATGCTCTGCCTTCAATAGGAAAAGTGTTTAACAGTCCTGGATTGTGAGTGGTCAGCTGATCACGAGCTGTGATTGGATGGAAATTAGCCCAACCAAATTACTGGTTAACCAATTATTCACAAGCTGACTCACTCAACAGCAATTTCACATGAGACTAAAGAAGGACAAAGAATGGAAAGGCAAATCTTAAGTCAAGCTACTTGCAGATATATTAAGGATATTCAACACATTCTACCTTTACGAGTCAGGCTTCTAGCTGATTTCAAAGCTCTTTGAGTGGCTGCAACAGTAGTATAAGTTTTATATCATAGACCCATAATAATGTTATACCTCCAAAACAATGATTAGAAAAATAAATGTAAAAATCTTCTTCTGTTGTCTGCTGCAACTGATTGAACAGATTTGAGATGAAAACACTTAAGTTTCATAGCCTGTAGGTACACTAAAATCAAATTCAACTACCAAGTAGCAGAGTGAAGTTGTTGGTTACAGATTTGTTTTTATATTTTCTGGCATTTTGTGCCTCATCTGAGATTTCCTTTCTTGTTGTTGCTAATATTTTGACTCAACATTTCTTCGCAGCTTTTGTCTCACAATGATGACACCTACCCAGCTCTTCTTCTTCTTCTTTTTGTCTTCTGCGTCCTTGCCCAGACTGCCCATGCTGGAGTGACTGGCTGCGCTGTTGATGCTGGACATGCTTTCCGATGAGTGCTGTCGTCTAATCCGCAGGTCTGTGACAGACAGAATCTACCTTAGTGCACTAAAAGAATGAGATACAAAGTAACACTGATCCATGTACCAAAGTGTTTTGAAGAGACACCCATTTTTACTGGTGGTATCGGATAATGAAGTTTAAACCGCCTTTTCACACCTGAAAGTCCAAGGTTGATGTTTTTGTTACATTGTACATTTGATGTGGTTAGTTTTGGTTTTAAACTGCAGTTATGCAAGCACTCTAAAATGACTATATAAGAAAGAACTACGTCCTGTTGTCATCATATGCGTGAGCCGTGTCTCCCGGTACTTGTAGTTGATTGGTTTGCACACAGGCTTCCCCCGTCCTCTGGTTTTATCAACTGACTGCTGCAGATCATTTTCTTTTGTTGTGTTTTTGAGACACAATACACAGGAACATTACTTTTTTTTGAGGAGGTGCAACATTTATTCAGAGACAAACTGAATCCTACACTGTACATTTAGGCTACCAAACTGCCAATTTATTTGCTGCTATGATAGCGGACAGCTGTCTGCTCTGAGCATTAACCCTCACACTCTCTCATGTAGCCTATACTCTAAGCACTGAGCATACCTGGTCTAATACCATTACGATAGCTTGCCAGAGCTTCTGTAGTTGGTCCGAAAGTCCGAACCATTCAAAAAATGAATTATCACTGGAAACAAAATGGACCATGGTTTAGTTTGATCCGGACCGAGACTACCTCTTTTGGTCAGACCAAATTTTGGCTATGGTTCGGGGGAGGTTTCAAACCTGTAATCTTGGTTTGGATCCAACTGAAAAGTCAGAAGGTCCGGACCAAACGAGGTAGGTGTGAAAGCGCCTTAAAACCAGCAAACAAGCTGAGTAGCTACTTACAAAATACAGTGCACCCACAGCACAGCCAAACAAACTCACGTTATTTTGATAAAGAAGTCACCCAAAAATAATTGCAACGTCTGTGACAAATGTGTTCCTGTGACTACTTCAAAATAAAAGCCAGCCTGTGTTTCACAATTAAAACACTTATATTGTGAACAAGCAGCAGGAGGAAAATGTTGGGTAAGCTTTTATCACTTAATACAGCTGTAAGAGAGTGAACAGTAAACAGTGAGGCTGATATCAATTAGATAAAAAAGGGATCAGTACTGAATGTAAATACATTGAATGGGTTTTACTGACAAAATGAAACACATAGTATACTTCTTGTCATAACTTATTATAACTTTACAACGTTTGTGGTAAGCTTGGCTAGAATGAGGAGGATGGACACTTAAAAAGGTAATTTACCAAAATTGATGACACATCTGATTTAAGTTATTTCTAGGACTAATCAAGGCTTTTCCAAAACTGAAATATTGAGCACAAACACTTCAAGCATCAGGGGTTTAATTCCCCCTGGGCCCAATCAGGCTAAAAATGCATCCACTCAGGAAACACTAAGGCATCTATTGCCCCCTCAAAACATCACGATTTACGTCCAACAGTTCCTGCTGGTTTCTTTGTTACCTTTGTGTAGGTGGTCAGGGCCGTTGAGCGCCACCTGGATGGCTGTCTGAGCATCAGTGTTCTGGGTCTTCAGTGTCTCTATTGTCTCCCTCAACTCAACCAACTCAGTCTCCTGGAGAGAGAGACAAGAGAGTTGTTTAACAAAAGGATGACGCACCAAAAACTGTTCTTCGTTTGGCTTCGTCATTGGAAACAAATTCCTAAATTTGGCATTGGCATGGCATTCTGTGGAAGGGAATCAGGGACAAAAATGAAGGCAGGGTTTTTGAAGAAGATAAGGGTCTCCCAGTGGATTCGCCCCAACCCCCGCACCACCTGCTTAGAATAAAAAAAGAGTTCTACCCTGTTGAACCAACACTATCAGATAGAAGGAGTCTCCTATTCGGCCATGACTGAAAACCCACCAAGGGCTGCAGATAGGGTTTCCGGTTTAATTAAAAGTTGGGACAGCCTTGTTTAACAAAGACATCCCACCAGATCCCAGTCTGCTTTAATTTATAGAGGATTAAAAAGCTGCCAAGGCTCGTCAGCACACTGTGTGTGTGTGTGTATGTATGTGTGCACGCGCGTGTGTGTGTTTGAACAGAGGGAAGTGTTCATAATTTGTGTTAGGGATATATCTTTGAGCATATTGCCGCTGCTGCTGATGCTACTGTGTGATCAGTGTTGCAGCGCAATTCAAGCTACTCTGAAACCTCCTGTCGGTCAAAAAGTTGACTTAAAAAAATAGACCAGGGAGCAGATAAATCCCGGAGGATTTTACACTGGTTTTACATGTGTTTTTGGGCCTTAGGTTTATGGACTATGCTGAATCCTTGCAAGCCTGTGCCAAACCAGGCTTTTTACCTTCTTGTGAATCAAATTGATTTTGCACTTTAAGTAAGTCAAACACCTTGGTTAAGGTTAAGAGAAAAGTTAGAGAAAAATTCAGCCAACAGCTAAAACTTTAATAAGAAAAAACCTTTTGAAAACCTAGAAACCTTTCCTATGGGTCAGGAACTGAACCTAAAGATTAAAAAAAATTCCATTAACCTGCAACCGGTGACCTCTACATTCTTACGTGTCACTGCACTATTTCAATGTCAAACCAGTGCCTGTTTCGAATCATTTCTCCTGCCTGTAATCTCTTTGCCATGGAGTTCACATACAGTGTATTTCAAATTCCGGACTAAGCTCTTGTACCTTTTGTTCAGCGGTCATGGTGAGGCTCTGCAGGCGGCAGGTCATGTTGCTCAGGCTCTTTTCAAAGGCCGCCACCAGGTGAGCCTGCAGACACAGAGAGACACAAATAGTCTTCAGCTTCTGCAGGGGTGTAGGGTAACGTGCCATTAAGTCATTTTAACATTTATATTTCCACAGGCAAATTATAAAACTTCATAAAAGAGTAAAACATGCACATATAAACATAAAAAATATTAAAAAAAACTTATCCATAGTAAAATTAGCTCAGTCAAATATAATAACTCAAATATAAACACAATGTATCACTATGTATAAATCATCTCAAAAAGAAAAAAGCCCTCCTTGAAGAAAAAGCCTATACAGAGAATTAATGGGTTTGTCCACTGGTTGTTGACGATAGCTTTCAAGTGAGTTTTTGCTTGAGCCAAAGACGACTGAGGAGCAAACGGGATGTGGTGTGGAACGTTTGTACGCCCAAGTCTGAAGTTTTTTACTTTGCCCGCCTGAAGAGGTTTCCTTATAAAGAACAGCTGCTGGGATATCTAGCTTTTAATAAAAACAGAAAAAACATATAGCCCTTCACTTTGAGTCACTCTCAGATTTCAAGGGCAAGTTCACACCAAGCATGTTCAGAACGGTTTATTTTATTTATAACAGGGAGTTTGATAAGAACGTTTTACAGTTTATTACTTCATAGTTGCAACTTATTGCTACAAAAACATCTTTCTGGACTAACAGCACTAAGAAAACACTCAGCAACACTGAGAGAATGATGCCGATATCACAGATCAATGCCCTCCCTTACTTCATCTGTCACCTGAAGATGCAGAGGCGACACGCTGAAGGATGGCAAATGTTTCACGCCATCACGCCATCTGCTCTGCTGAACCTGTGGTTTGTGTGTGTGTGTGTCTGGAAGATGTGTATCTGTGCATGTGTTTTTTGAATATGTTTATGTCTGAATGTCTGGTCAAGCCTTATGCTCACGGTTGTGTGTCCTGCAAATCTGAGTCTGTAAAATCTGTGTGTGTGTGTTCTGCCAGCTCATCCTCCCATCCCTTGCTAGAGACCCTGAGACACCTGTCAGGCCTGGTGTGTCACAGAGAGGTGGGAAGCATGCCCAGACAGATCAGACAATCTCTGCTTTACACACACACACACACACACACACACACAAACACACACACACACACACCTTTGCATTATAACACATACAAGGATTTGTTCACAAACATACAATTAAGGTCTCTCAAAATGGGAACAATGCCTCATTTTTCTATCCTTGTGTTGATTTAAGGACCTCTTAGATCCAAAAATACACACACACACACACACGCACACACACACACACACGCACACGCAGACGCACCCTGCGTTGCTTCTTCCACTCTGTGTCCCTGGCTGAATCAGCAAAGGTCTTGACCTTTAGAAATGCCAACTGTTCCAACTCATTTCTCCAACTTCACATCTCTTTCCAACTCCACCTGTGAGCTCTGTCTCAACACCCCCTGCCCACCTGTCCGACATGAAGGAGGCGCTGATCAGACTCTAAGGTGTCCTGTGGCTGAACCATCTGTCCTGCTCCTGGCCCCGGTGGACACGCCTGCACCCTGAACCCCTGTTATTCGGACTGTCGTCCTGATCAGGTCTGGTGACGGTGGACCAAACCAGTGACCAGGACGAGCAGAAGTCATTGGTGTTGGTGGAGCTGGACGCCACTGCTATAGACGCGGAAGAAATGACTCAAGGGGTTGTATGTTGGCAGAAGACGGAGGACGCACAGTCACGACTACAGAGGTCTAAGCCAGAACCTACTGCTGGGCTACAGCGTGAAGGGTAGGGAGCAAATGGGTGGGAGGAAAGGGAATGATAAAGAAGAATACGGAAAAAAGAAAAATAAGAAGAACAGGGAGTTATAGGGAGTGAGGAACTCTATTCAAGCTTAGCAGAAATGGAGAGGCTGACAAGGTTAGAATGACACAGTGACGGCTGCGTAGAAAGAGGAAGAAGATTGAGAGGGGAGGAGGGGCGCCTGGTTGAACTCTTCAACACGCTTTAGTGTCAGTCCAGGCAGGAAAGCGTATCCCCTTCACAGGCTTTAAGGTGGTACAATACCTTACCTCACCAGTTTGGCAGCATTTGTTTCCTAAATCCCTTTTAACAGGATGTTGGTTTCTCTCATTCTGCTACATTTTGATCAAATAATACCAAAAACAAACACACAGTTAATTAAAATGACGCATGTGGGGAGTTCTTAATCCAACATGACAGTCGAGTAGTTTACTTGAAGGTATCTACATAAGACTGTCATGAACGTTTCATAAACATTAGCAAGTCATAAACCCTAGAGTTAGGGTTGTGTCATGACAGTGTCATGTGTTCATGACATTGTCATGTCACTCTTATGTAGATACCTTCAAGTAAAGTGTTACCATATGTTTTTAATAGTAGTAATTTCCGATGACAGCATGCATGACATAGGGTATTGACAACCCTGTAATATTCCATTTAATTTCCCACACAAAACAAACCAAGAAAATGATAATGATTAATAAATTAGAGAGATCAAGATCAGGTGACTTTAATCACTGAAAGATTTCCTCTGTGGCTCTCTGATGAAAAGACAGGCGATCAATGAAAACACATTCAGCCATTACATTTGAACATAATACCCTCTCGCTAACCTTAAAAAATACATGACATCATCAATTCTGGTGATCGCAGGTAGAGAATTAGACATTTGGATGCTTGACGCCCTTTCTAAAACTACATGGTCAATTATGCATTAATTTGGGGTCACAAATTGAAATGATGTTTTAGAAGACACAACACTGTAATGTATTAAGAATAACTTGCAAGGAAACTAGTGTTAAATAAAATCACATTAAGGATGCAAGACATCCTCAAAATACTGTTTCAAAGTGCCTTGTAAAACAAGGTTTCTTCTTGAGAAGATGACATTTTAAAAAAGCCAACTAATGCAGCTTTTCTTTTAGCCAAACATCTACCAAAGTGTAGGTTCCTGTACAGCATGTATTTCACACAGACGTGTTCAGGAACATAAATGGCTACATCCACACTATACTGCTTTTGTTTCAAAATAAATATATTTTGCTACGTTTACGCCTGCGCCACTAGTGAAACCTTTTCAAGCCCCTAAAAACGAAGACATTTGGAATGCTGCAGACCCTGTCTAGAGGGGCACAAATGGAGATCTTTGGAAACGACGATGCACGTCAGTTAGTCTTACCGGCTAGGCTTACATCCTTGGCTTTCAGTAACAGTTCTCCACCTCATTGTAGGTCCAAGCAAATAAATCCCTGGTCTGACTTTTACATCCACGATTTTTTAACCGCAGAGTAACGTCAATCTGCTTCCTGTTTCCACAGCCATGCCCAGTGTATGAGAATGGTGTGATATGCGTTGTCAAACATGTTGATACGGACAGAGATTAGTTCTGCTACAGAGCCTAAACTCTTGTGTGGACAGAGTTTGTTTTTGTTTTAACATGCTGTTAAAAATGCAGACTGTTCATTTCTTAATGTTTAATTTCTTATGCTGCACTGTAACCTTTATTCTTGTGTTTTATGTGTCTTAATGTTTTTAGTTTTAACTGTTTACTCATGTGTTTCATTGGTTTTATTCTTTAATGTTTAATTTATTATGATGAATTTTGTTGAGGAAAGGAGTAAGTATACGTATAAAGGTTGTGTAATACAGAGAAAGACAGACTCGAAAGGTAACACTTTAAAGAAAAAGTGTGAATGTGTAGTGTCTGAAAATCGTAGAAAGAAGGTCGTTAAGTGGACGCGAAAGGCAACGCTAGAATGGCTTAATTAGTGTGAAGAAGAGTCCAAGGAGACAAAAGGTAACATCTCTAAAAATAGAGTCGTGAAGGGTAGTGACACTGAGGGTGATCACGAAAGGTAGCACTAACATTGCCTAATTAGTGTGAAGGTAGTCTCAAGGTTATGGAAGGAATTTTGTTGCTTAATGTTTTTATTTTTAACTGTTTATACTTGTTTTTTATCTGCTTTTTTTTTTTTTTTTTTTTTATTGATTTTTTGTAAAGCACTTCGAATTGCCCTGTTGCTGAAATGTGCTATACAAATAAAGCTGCCTTGCCTTGCCTAGTATGGATGTAGCCTAAGCGATGTCCCTGGCAGGTCTTGCACATGACACAGTGTCTAGTTTTGTGCTGTGGGTGGACAGCATGTCAGGGCTACTGAGGCACACACAGAAGGATAAGACGAGCAACCCACCACGCTGTCATGTGGTTACAGTGCGATACACCACCAGCACAACACAGAAAGTGTTGGTTTTTGTTTTTAAAATCCAAGCCTCTAACATGAGAGTGGGAGCTGTAAAGCACATATGGGTGTTTGCATATGGCTTGGCACATTAAGGCATGAGACTGGTAGCCTTTTCCACTGCTGTTTGGATGTTCAGTGATCCTGTTAAGGGCCAGTGAATATCAACAACATGTGTGGCAAAACAGTCTTATATTCAGATTGTGTCTTGGAATATATTTTCCTTTTAAATAAATGTACTACACAAAGCTATGGCAAATTGAAAATATATGCAACACATTGTTTAGCCCCTGCAAAGTGTAAATTGTTCTTCTCACCCAGCCGTGCTAGATTATTTCTTGAATGTTTTTTCTTCTTTATATTGTTGCAGTGTTACAGCATCCTTTTCTACTTGTTGCAGGATGATTACAATTCTTTCAGTAGCTTATGAAACCAGTATCAAATACTGTAAATTATAAGGCAGCATCGGCAAGCTTTGACTTTACCATAACCATACTGAACTATAAAGAAACAGTGAGAATTCTCTGCAAGGTTTTAAAATGTTACACATACTGTAAAATGTCGGTGCGTGCCACTAGTTTTTTCAAGCGAGTTGCTTGAAAAATGTAGTCAATTACTCATTACTTATGACTCACTGATTATCACATCACAAATTCCTCAGCAGCCAAAGTAATTTCTTACATTAATCATTAACGTTTCGTTTTGTTAATCATCCCAGCTCCGTCACAGGTACATTTAAATGGCACACGCACATGACAAATATTATTTAAGTTATAACAAAAGTATAAAGTTAGTTTATGTGTATTTTAAATGTGTTTAAATAGATAACTAGACATAATGGTTTAACAAGGAGACAACATATGTTTTGGTTGTATTTGTTAAAGTCAACAGCTAGCTCTACGTTAGCCCCAATAATCTCACAGGACAGGTGATAACTGAATGTAGGCTAACAAGTGGGTAACAATACAACATGTTGGTTCATATTTGTATATTGGGTTTCTACTAGAACATGATTGCATGCTTTAATGTTACAAAAACACATTATCTTCATACTGTAACTCCTCTTTTATAAAGACATGTCTCCCTTTTCCAGTCATCAAGTTTTCCTGCAGTTTAGCCTTCAGTTTCAGCTCTGAACAACTTTGTGATCAAAGCGTCCGACCAAAGCAAAGACCCCGTCTGCCTCCACGCTTGATCGGGCACTGGCATTGAGGGCGGAAAGGATGCTGGAGTTTGTCGATCTATCTGCTTCTGAGCATTTCGTCGCGGGGTTGGAGGTCTCTGTATCTCACTCTGTTGCTCCCACACATGACGCACTTGAGTCTAGAGTCACTTATCCTCATCGCCCTGTTCTCTTTTTGCACCCGTCTATCTCTATTTGATACTTTCTGCATGGTTGAATGGTGGAGAGGCTCCTGTTCTCGCTTAAACCCCACCGGCTGAGACAAAAGCAAAGAGACAAACCTCGCCGTAGCGCAGATACACAAACGCGTGTATGAAAACATGCCACCTAAGGACAGGCGCACAAAAACACACACCCAAAAAATCCAACAAGCAAAAGCCTAAATACACGCACGGTGGCTTCAAACACAAAGAAAAGGAATTAGTCGGCGTCTTAAAGATTTATATTCCTTCCAGAGCTTCGATAGGCAGCGCTTCACATAAAAGCTCTCTGACAGCAAGTTATCATGCAAATGAGGCGGTGGTTTTGACGGCTCATTTTGAAGTAAACAAACTCACATTGGCAGACAGCTGAGACGTCAGGGTTGCCACCTTCTCCTGAGAGGCGTCCAGCTCCCGACGCAGCTTTCTGATTTGCTGTTTGGGGAGGAAACGTGGTTTAGTTAACACTCCTGAGAAAAAACAATAGACAATGAGACGTTGAACTTGCAACTCCTGTGTTGATATCTTTGATGTAAAAACCGTGCAGTTACATGGTAATACTGTGTAAAAAGACACTGGGGTGAAGTGTGAACACAAAGTGTGGGGGATTACCGTGGAATTTTGGACTGTTTGGCCCTTGATTGAAAAGAGAAGAGTAAAAATTAACACTATGTTGCATGCCTCCATCAAACAGCTTGTACTGATGTGGCTGGAGAGAAAGGGGTTATCACAAGCCACAGCACTGGTTTTCTCACAGTTACACTCTGAGTAGCCAAGCAAGAGATAGATAGGTATTCCTGATCTGGGTCAAATAGCATTAGCAAATGCCTGATATTGTTTCTTGCATAATAAGATAATTGCAAGATGTGTCAGTTTACCAAAGTGAACAGCACAAGTACAAGAAAGTATTGACAATCACAGAAATTCACTTGGAAAGTGCTGTCAATATCAGAATTTTGGTTTGACGTGGCTCGGGAAAGGGAAGTTTGGGGTCCCCTGCTGGAGCTGCTGCCCCCGCGACCCGATACCGGATAAGCGGTCGAAGATGGATGGATGGTGTATGTCTTTTTTTTCCTTAATATATAATTTACAATTAACAATGTATAATGCATATGACAAAAGGCATATTTCCCCCTTGTTTCAACAGAATGTATTGGCAGTTTTGGGATTTTAGAAGGTTTTAGATTTAGATTTTAACCAATAAAAAATGCTAACATTGTTAAGCCATGATGGTGTTATGCCAACACAATTCGGAATGTCTCAAGTAAATGATGATAAAAAATGATTCAGAGTCCAGTGACCTACACAGGACTTGAATCATTTTTTATCATCATTTACTTGAGACATTCCGATCAGAAAGTAGAAAACATCAGATGTTTGAAGGAATAAAACACCAGAATTGGGTCATTTGTGGTCATGCACTATGAATGTAGTCCAGTATTGTCACTTTGTACTGTGTGAGCTGTCCTGAAATGCTAAACCCCACCCATCTGGGAGGGTTTAAACAAACAGCACAGTGTATTTGCGATTACTGTATGACCCATTCTAGAAGTTAAAGCTCTAATAAACAAGAACAGACAACAGGAATTCTAAGAGAAGTCACAAAAATCCAACCATAAATCTGGAAAATCAAAGAAGAATCAGTGTTTAACTGAACATGACTATTGAAGGAAGACAGACAAACAAAAAAAAAGCAGGAAGGGAATGCATTACATGTGTATAGTGTATGTTTCAGTAATGAGTAAATTACATAAGCTATGTAGCACACGGCTGATGAAGGTGTAATGAATGCAAAAGACGGTAATAGAAAGCAGTGAAACATGGGGTTAAACTGCTTTATTGTAGAACTTGAAACATCCGTTATCTATCATCACATTTCTCATATTCCTGTAGTTTTTGGTTGAAACTCATCATCAATAGGCCAAACTCATAAAAAACTGCCTTAATGTATGTGACTTAGAGGTTGTTGACATGGGTAAAAAGTCAGGTAACTTGAAACTTAAGATAAAACCTATTTTTTCTCTCCCAGTTACCTTTGATGTGCTCATGAGCAAGGCAATTAACCCCCTCTCACATCTGCAGTGCAGCTACACTGAGCACCTTTAATGTGTAAATGTCTTCAACTATATGAACGTGAAGCAGGAAGGTGCTAAAGAGAAGCAGACGTGCAGCCAGACAACACATAACCCATCCTTACCTCTGAGTGGGCTTTCTCCTCCGTCTGTAAAGTAGAGACATGCAAAATTAAAACCAAAAAAGGTTATTGGCTTTGTTTGTTGGGTTTAATCAAACAAACATTTGAAAAATGACTTAGAATATACAGCATGAGAAGCCTTTTAATTGAAGAGAAATTATAAAATGGCCATTACATAGCCGAAGAGAATCAAATAAATGAAATAAGATTAAAACCGAAGATATCTCTCTCATTCGTCCTGGCCTGTCTCAGCAACTTGCCAGTGAAAATTGAAACAAGCGGTGGTGGGTGGTAATCAATTCTTGCCCATAAAACAAATCTGTTGCCTCGCTGAACGTGAAGACTTGGAGCGCTGCCTGTTCTATTACAAACCCAACACTTATAGTCTTATTGGTAAGTGAGGAGCACGCAGCGATAAAGTTATTTTTTGGTTCTACAGAAACAGAAGGGACAAGACAGAAATATTGGAAGAGACTGTCTGTGAAATGCAATGCCACGCTGCATCACTTGGAAGAGGTGAAGGCTTTAATTTAACTCTGGGATGAATTCAGCCATTTGCACCAACAATCAATGTTTAAAAGTCTAGCTGTCCCAAAATGTCTTCCTAGTTCCCTTTTTGTGCGGTGTACTGAGTTTCAAATGAGTTGAGATGTTTAAGGATTTGGGGGCGCTGTTAGGTATTATAACAAAATAAGGCAGCTTTAAACCTGCAATAACTAATTTTCAAACTGTAAACATTACAGCATTAGAATTTATTTGATGTGGTTTTCCTGGCCACTTGTTGGATAAAAGTCAAATATTTACTCTCCTATTAAACTCCTGAGTAAAATAGATGGCTTTTTAGCTGCTAAATGCTACTATGTGATTGACTCGTTGCCAATTTTTCAGTTAGTGCTTGTTAGGTAGTGGAACAGTTTATCAGAGCTTGTTCACTGAAAACTGCCTTCTGTGTCTAGAAAAAAAACTGATGAGAAGGGCAAGACTCAACCAAAACATTAATGCAGCCGTTTGACTCCATTTGCATTTATAATGGCTGATGAAAAAGATTTTTTTTCAGAATCATTTATATAAATGAAAATTTAAAAAAATAAAAATAAAAACAGACTGTCAACCATGTTAGGAGTGTTGGCGTTAAATAGTTTGTCCACCAGAGGGCCCACTACAACGTCCCTGTTGGCAAATCATTTTCAAACTATATTCAATAGAATACACTAAAAGGAAAAGATATTTAATGTTCAAACTTTTGTGTTTTTGCAAATATTCACTCATTCAAATATCATGCCCATCTAGATTGTTATCTGCACAAAGTTCAAAAGCCAGTATCTGAGATGGTATGGGGGTATGTTAGATCATTTGGAACATCAAATATCTTGTGTTTGTATTGTATTCAATTGAATATAGGTTGAAAAGGATTTCCAAATCATTGTCATGTTCCAACTTCATTTGAATTGGGTTATTAAATAGTGATTGTAGCAGCTTTACTAGATAGATAAAGTATACAGCACTGGAAGGTAAAATTAGAAAGAGAAGCTGACCAGCTACTTACCGCAGAGTACAGTGAAGACGTGCTGGAGACCAGAGACAATGAAGAGCCATGGACTGTAAGCACATACGAAGAGTAATGAGAGAAGTGTAAAACAAAAAAAATGCCATGTGACAATTCGATATTTCCAATGAATTTGACCATGAGCAAGTTCTAAAGTCATTTTAATTGCTTTTTTTTTAATTCATTCTCGATTACACAGCTGTCTCAATAGCTCTTACAAGGTAACTTACTCAGATGATGTGAGCTGTGAACAGTTATAAGAAGGCAAAAACACGATTTGACGGTTAAAAAGCTGACCTCTAAATGTGTGTAATCACAGCCTCTTACATCACCCACAAAAAGATCAGAGCATAGCGAGCCTTCAGCCAAGTCACACAAGCTGTGAACACACGGCCAGAGCTCAATAAATCTGGTATTGAAGTACCTGATGACTGATGGGACTTTACTTTGGTGAATGTGGCCCTGAAATAATTTCTAATGGCTCCTTATTAGGGAGGAAATCTATGGAATGCAGTTCACTTGAAGAGTGAGTTCATGAGCATGTCCCACCGTGTGTCCTACCTTCGTCAGTGCTGTCCCTGAAGGAGCCAGAGCGGCTGATGGCCCGTGGCCGGTCCTCCAGGGAGGTTGCACTACCACCCAGTGGGTGACCCTCTCCGTACAGTTCAAAGGAGTCCTGGGCAGGGATGCTGTTGGAGCGGCACATGCTGCTGCTGCCCGGTGGAAGGTTATACTGGCTGATGTTGGTGGGGCTTACTGTGCGGAGGAGAAAAACACCAACATCAGTGTTCAAGTTACAGACTAAAAAGGTGTAAATTGCATACGTGATTAATCATTCATTCAAGAAATAAGAACACAAATACAGCTGAATATGATTGTAAATTGTACAGATGTGCTATGATCTTTTTCTAGACTTTTCTAGATATTTTTAATCACAGCATTATTGCCTTGGTTTGTTTTACCGAGGCAATGTGTCAACTGGTCATATCCCACTTCACAGAATGTTTTTTAAATAAAGAGCTTTACAAAGATGGTTAAACAATTTAAAGTCGTGGAAGAGACAGAAAAAAAGGAAAGAGGATTATGAATTATGGTAATTATGATAATAAATGGAAATGCATTAGCTAGCCTAACAAATATGCTTATATATATATATATATTTATTTATATATATAGATTATAGATTTCACTGAAATTGTACTTTCAAATGATTTCATAGGACAAATAAATTGATTGATTGATTGATTGATTTGGTGCATAATAAACACACTAATATTCACAGCTGAATTTTAATGCAGGCTAAACCTTTAAACAACCTTGTTGGAAGCAAATTTAATGAAACTGCTAAATAACTGATACACAGCATCAAGTCAGTAAAAAAGTTCAGTGTGAGCTGCAGATCTGGACCAAATACAAAAACTGGATATTCTCGGCACTATCTATCATAGATACAATTAGTTTATTTGTATAGACATACACAGGTTGGAATAGTGGTATTTTCCAGTAGTGGTGCAGGCAGCTCCAGGAGGAGACAGTGGGGATTGGCTGCCTGTATCCTGAAGTCCCCCTGTTGAATGGGACCTCAACCACTCCTTCCCTTCCTCATGGGACGCCGGCCGGGAGGACGGAGGGTACCTGAAACCCACGAAGACAAAGTAAACCTGAGGCAAAAAGATACATGTTTGGAAGTCCAAGTAGTGCAGTTTCTGTGATGACGAAATGAGTGCAGAGCTACATAATATAAGCATGTGAGCAGATGGCAACAACAAAAAAGCATGCATCCATGTTCCCATGCATGCATCTACACACATTCAGTCATATACAAACACTGCTTTGGCTCAAAGCTGCCAAACACACTGACACTGCCGTTCATCTCATCTCTCCCCAGCTCCAAAGTGGCTCAGCAACAGAAGGCCCCCTTATCGCAGGCATAACAATTGGCCATATTTAATCCTCTGAGGATGTTAATTGAGTTTGCACCCATCCCTTTCAGAGCCGACTTCCTTCCAACACCCCCATTACTACGCTTGTCACATCTGACCCTGCTCCAGTCCCCCACGCCTGTGCTTCGTATTCTTCCCACCAGGGATTGGGTGGTGAAGAGTGTGTTCAATAGTGTAACACAGCAGCAATTGTCACACACTTGTGTTGAAATGGAACAGACTGAAATATCCACGGGTCAGTGTTTGACTCAGTGTACTTTGCGCCTACAAAATGCCCATAAGTAGGATCAATATGCTCATTTATATGACAGAGGTAATTACTAATCTAAGCTCCTCTTGTAGTACAGCTAAAGATCAGGCAGAAAATGCTGTCTGGTTTAAGATGTGAACAGACGATCTTAAAACATTTGTGGTCAGAAAAACATGTTTGGAAGAAAACACTGCAGTCTGTACTGAACATCCCATCTAACAGGCGTAAAGTATAGTATGAGATCAGAAGCTTTAAGCCCAAAAAAGACCATCAGCACCAAATGCAATTTAAATGAAAGAACGGTTTGATACCAGCATGCGCCATCCAATCCAACCCCTCTGCAGCAGTGCTGTTTAAAAGAAAGGGGATCCTAACATTGGCTAGAGACGTTGTTCCCTGCAGAGGTTGTGTCACTGTGATGAATGGGTTATGGTATTTCTGTTTCAGTCTTTTTAGTCGCAGCTAAAATCAAAGTATTCATTCTACTTCTCCCCCTAAGCAAGCAGAGCAAATATTATCAGGAGGTATAGGCCTTTTTAGGGAGCGGAGGAAGAACTGCTCTGTCATAGCGACTGGGTTTGCCCCATTTCTAAATGATGCGAATCAGATGAGGATGCACATGGAGAGCAGACATACAAACGGACAGGCACACACATTCCGGGCTGATCATCTGAGGCAGTATTATTACTGCATCAGATCCTGAGACATGAGAGAGCTATTATTACTTATGTGCCACAGCATTTTGTGCAGGTAAAACACTAGGTCAACATGTTTTACTTCATTGAGGTTTGGGAAGACACCCCAATTTTCCCATTACTTTTACTTAAAATCAAAGTACATTCATTTGGCATATTGATTTGTCCACAGCAACTTCCAATAATTGCATTGCAACCATGTGGGAGTTAGAACCAGTTTTCTTTTAAAGATAACTATTTCAACTATTTTTCCAATGTTCTAAGCTAATTACTTTAATTGTTAATCCAGTACTAACTAAGCTAACTATTTCAACTGCTAATTATTTAACTGTGTATCCAATGCTCTAAGCCAGGGGTCTTACGTTCAACGACCATCTGTTTTTTAGGCCAAGGACCCCTTAGCTGAAAGAGAGACCGAGTAGGGACCCCATACTCCATTTATGGTATAAAATTGAGTTGCATATTAAACTGGACTGAAAGGATGAAAATAAATGGTCATATGTGAAAACCACGGTGAATCTTCAAGCTTAACTGAAAGGCTACCATAGTGGTTAGTTTATCCATAGTAAGCTTATATGCAATATGTTAATATATACTGTTTTCACAAATAGGCAAATTTATCTTTTATCTTTTTTATGTTGGATTTATAATGTACTGTATACATTCAGATATTTTAATAGCTGAAAAGGAAACTTTAAAAAAAAAAAAATGTTTTAAATAATTTGGTGGCTGCCCTGCACTAACTCTGAGGAAACAGACCCCCTGTTGAACATCTCTGCTTTAAGCTAACTATTAATTGTTTATCCAATACTTTAGGCTGACAATTTTAATAGTTTAACCATTATTTTAAGCTATGTATGTATCCCTTACTTTAAGATAACTATTCTAACTGTTGTGATTAATCAATCTAAAACCATTTATCTATCACTTTTAGCATAGGTGTTTCAACTCCTCTGCCTGCTAACTAATTATAACTAGTTGTTCTAGCTTACTGAATTTATGGATACATGGGTTTTTCCACATACATATATTTGTTTCAAAATAGTTGAGCTTCTTCACAATATTACATCATAAGCTCAAGGAATTGCAGAAAAGTACTCCTTGGGGTAGGTATAGGTAACTGGTTGGGAATCACTGATATAGGGCAACACCATGCCACATGTATACAACAACATAGAAATTGCATTTGATATCAGAATGATTATTTTCATGCAAATGTGTACTAATGATCTATGTGAGTGAATAAAAGAAGAACGATTGAGAATGGAATCTGGCTGAGTTGTACCTCAGTCCCTTTTTGGGAAGCGTGTTTCTGTCAAGAGGCATGCTGTTAAAACACAGAGGATGAGTAAATTAGATGGACACCAGAAAACATTTGACTTTTGTGATATATGAGAAAAATACTTTGGTCACATTTTACAAACTTGACTTTTGACACACATATACACAAAGACACACACAATGGAGAAAGAATGTGATTACTAATGCATCCAAGTACAGACAACAAATATAAAACAGGCCAATTTAAATAAATAAATTGTTTCATTTTTGAGACATACAGCTAAACTAGAAAGGGCAAATAAACTTGTGCCTTATGTTGTCTTTGCTATGTAATGTATTGCATGCATGTGGACAAAGCAATGAAACACCCTGGAAAAGACTTCTCATGGGAATGAGCGTCTGAAATGATTTGAATTTATTGTGGGGCTTTTTCTAGCATGGCTTTGGACACACATTTAACTTTAATAGTGATCCCAGAGACACTTAGTACCTGGTCAATGCAAAAGACAACCTGCGGAAAGGTTGGCAGGTCAGTTAGGTAAATGAGTATTAAAGGATTAGGGTTAGGAAATGGAAAACATACGTATATAATACCAATACCATACCAAAACCATGCCAGAAAAAGGAACTTAAATTCAACCAAACTGTGTGCTGGATGGGTGATTTTTGTTTCCTTCTAATTATGTAACTTAGGCTTCCTCTGCATTGTGTGTCTATATCTTACGGTAGAGAGATGTACTTTTTGTCTCTGTTCTCAAATGAAACAATGAATACGATTAATCCCAATCGTATTCCCTGTTACTCACCCCTCAGACAGGGTGGACTTGACACTGCCAGTTCGTGTAACCTTGGGCCCGTGGTGGCCTAGCGGCAGATCAATGGACTCAGAGCTGGTGTGCAGACTGGTCATGCTTTGGCAGCTCAGAGTGTCCTTGCTGCCAGCTGATGAGCTACATGCAGGCCAGGGGCGAGCGTTGGAGGGCAGGGAGAGGCCAGAGGCCGGGCTGGAGGCCAGGGAGTCAATGCACAGGTCTGGGGTTTTACCGTACAATGGGCTGCTGCCACCGCTCAGGCCGCCAGCGCTGCACAGGCTCCCAGTGCCAGAGGATGGTGAGTCCAGGCTGGCCTGCCTCGCCAGTGTGCCGTGGGGGCTGCCCAGTATTGAGGGGCACTTGCCAGAGTCGGGTGTGCCCGGAGAGCTGGCCTTGCTGCTGGCTTTGGTGCCAAACAATCTGGGGGTAGAGAGGTTGGTGCAGTCATTCAGAAAAGCTCAAAGGAGAGGGGGTGAGCATCTACAAGATCCATACTGGAAAAATGAAGACCTTTGGTACTTTGAAAAAAGTGGATTACATTGAAGTTATCTAATGTATATTATATGAAATTGTGGTACTGCATTGGTCACAAGCATCAAGAAACTCAGGGACCAGTCCAGTAGAGTGAAAAACAGCTACTAAAACATCGCCACATCTTTTTTGTAACACCAACTTTAAAGCAACATTTCAAAACTATTTGACCTTCAAATAACACCTTTAAAATCATGTTGATGCTACACTGACTTGTAAGGGAGAATGGTTCCCCTGCCATTCCCATTCTGCGCCCCCAAACGCCTGTTCTTGTAACTTCGGTGAGAGGGTATAAACTGGTTTTGGTGAAAGTGGATTCTATTTTATGGAGAAAAGGTTTTCTGGTTTTCCCTCTGAGGTTTATTTGCTGTTCTGCCTCAACTCTCTGGAATTCAGTGAGTTTTTCTGATGGACAGAAAGCTTTACTTGTTGTTTACGTAACGGTAGCCGCTAACTGCTACTAACTGTGGCTGCCGTCAGCTAGTTAGCTGTAGTGCTGGGACTGGGAGAGGTCGGAGCACCCGGGGAGTGTTGGTGTTTACACTGTTAGCACAGGAGCTTTGGGTCGATAGAAGGAGGGCGTTTTCAGGCCCGGGGCAGAGGGGAATGCTGGTGGGTTCAGCAGCCTCTACAGACATCATGGCAGAGGCAAAAAGACATTGATGGAGGACAGAGCAAGAGGAATGAGCTTTGTGGAATAAAAGGGGGCGAGACAAACGGCGAGCTGGCCATCTTACTGTTGGACTAGTAAGTCATATTAGCTGGCTTGCTATGTCTTGTGTTGTTGCACTTGCTTGACGTTTGGCTGTGTTGGCCAAGTTGTCAAATCGAGTTATGTAATCATAACAAATACAGGTGTGAATTGAATTAGAAGGGAAATGCACTTAGAAACTTAAGGGGCGCCAAAACACATAAAATGACAATGCTATCCCATGTTGCTTTAAACTATAGATAAAAGGGCTAAGCACACTTCCCAACACATTTATCCCTCGCGTCAAACTCACCCTCATTTCAGCTGCAAACTCTCAGTAATTTACATCAACACATCTGCTTTCACAGCTTTGCCCGTTCAACCCTGTGACTTTAAAGAACCTAATCTGTTAGGCCACTCAACTCTATTTGCCTCCCACATATGTTCAGACAGCTTGCTACTCATATTTTGCCAGTCCCAGTCTGTCATCACAAAGACATAAAATATATAGGTGATGCTCTCTTGAGGGAAAAAAAGAAGAGGCTTGAAGACATGCAGATGAAGCGAGTTTGCTTGACAGATCGGATGGGACGCATGTTTGGACACGCCTACAGAGCGCATGCTTCTAATGAGTCAGGGATTGGCGGGCCAAGAAACCCCTCTCTACCGTCTGTTCTGATCGAGACTGCTAAGCTGGATATGCCTAAATGAAAAGCCATCACCCCTTCATCTTTGAAGTAAAGATATGTTTCATCTGCAGTGGCTTATCACCTACACTAGGGAACAAGCTATGTAATGGCAGCCCTTGGCTGTGCAGCTGAGTAAACACGCTCAATCAATCTTCCTGTGAAGGCGCTAAAACATGATTTATTAAGGGTCCTAAATTCATTTTGGCGCATCCAAATATACTAAATTTGCCAGAGATGACAGAGTCGTTCTTTTAGCCATGGTGACGCTGCACCACTACAGATGACGTCTTCAATAAATGCCCCTATCTGTTGAAGGAGTCAAGGGAACAGTCTGCATCAGGTAAACATTGCTGAGCACCACAAACATCAGTTCATTAAAGTGAATGAAAAAAAAAACCTTACATTTTAAAATAGATTGAACCAGAATCCTCTAAGAAAGAACATATATTGCAGCTAAAGGCATGCCTGCTGTACTGAGAAAAGCATCCCTTATTTCTAATAATCAAAGAACTGGAAAAGATCAGCATGTGATGAAATGCCTGATTCATGTAGAAACACACATGGCCAGGGACAAAGACAGAACAGAAGCTGTAGGCACGTGTTGTGTGTCTGACCTGCGGAAAGTAGGAGAAGCAATATCTGGGTACTTGGAGCCGGGCTGCCTGAGGCCTGATTGGCCTGTTGAACTGGAGGTAGGGCTGGACTTGGGAGAGGTGGATAGTCCAGCTGTGGTGTCCTGGTCTGACACTGCCACTTTCTCCTTGTCTGTCTGGTTGATGGTGATGGGACTGGAGCGGTCTGAGCCCACTTTTCCATCCCTGCGTTTGGCACCCGCTTGTGTTGCTGCCCCTCCAGCTGACTTGCCACTAACGTTTGAGTCTATGCTGCTGGAACTGGAGCGATGCCCACTGCGCCCGGCTGCCACCCCGCTGGAGGATTTGGCTGGTCTGGGTAGAGAGCGGTACTGCAGGGTCACTTTGGAGCTGCTGCTGCAGCTGAGCAGGATGCCGTCATCCTGGGGCTGCGAGCCGTCCAGGCTGGTCTTACGCACACCGCCGATGCCTGTGCCTTTGCCAAGGGCAGCTGAGGATTTGGGCGCCTTGCCCAGGGTGGCTGAGCCGCTGGCGAGCGTTGCACCACTGGAGGTGATTAGGGTACCACTGGGACCCGGGATCTTCTTGTATCCAAAAGAAGCAGTGGTAGGTGGGCGTCCAATGCCAGAGGGAGGTTTCTTACCTTCATCTCCACTACTCTTCCCAGCGTCTGAGGGTGAGCGCTGGATGGCAGCTGAACTCTTGGAAGGCGCCTTGCCCTTCTCAGAGGCCTTAGCATCATCGGTTTTGCCTGCCAATTTCCATAAAGATGTATTAGCATTAATACAAAAACATTACCCTCAGCAGATTCTTGGCCCGACACTTGGTTTTATCACCAGTGGTGCCACAGGGCATGAAGGAAAAGCCAAGTTAGTGTACATGTAAGCCAACAGCCAGAGGCCTGTTTATCCCGGCTCAGCTGCATTAAAGCAACAACTATATGCAACCAAACTGCTAAACTTGCTGAGTGGTCTAAAAATGAAAGAGCAGCTGCACAGTGTCCAAGCACAGGTATCAACAAATCCAATGCAACTCATAACTTACCATTCTAAAACATGTACCACCAAAATGAACAATAGTATAAAAGTGAAGCACATAATAGACCCTTTGACTAAAGACATTTTGATATGTCATGAGAGGAAAAGCATAGGGTTACTTTAAATAATATAATGAAAAAGGAATGCTGATTCTTTTTCCTGATAGCCAACCCGTCAGTAACCGATCATTTACTATTTAATTGACCATTAAGCAACTTGTCAGCTGTGTGTCTGCCTGTCATACTGTGTGACAGTCGATGTAACCCGCCAGTCCTCCCCAATATAGTGGCATGCGTCGCATAGCTCTCTGCTGTGCGCACCGACCAGTGGAGAGTCACAAACTTAAATAGAACAAAATAGCTTAGCATGCAGAACAGAGTTATCTTTCACATTGTTAGTAGTCAATAAAGATTCAACACATTCACAGCAGATCACATTGAGTGTCCGATTGTACTTATATTCCACTTTTAGATTAGAAAAACAACAACTCCTACCTGGTGTTTTGTGGGCAGCAGAGGTACCCTTAGTCCTGGGTGGTGTGATGCCGACCTGGGCCGTCATGCCCCTCCTCCACGAGCCCGTCTGGGACATCTGGGCGAGGGCAGCGGCCTTCTGACTGGCGTCTTCATACTGGCCCTGGGCTTGAGAGGAAGAGGAGGATGAGGAAGGCTTCCAGCGGGAGGAGCCGCTGCTGGGGTCCATGGTTGCGTCCAGCTCCTCCTCCACCTTCTTCAGGTCCTCGGCTCCGGCCCAGCTGCTACTCACTTCCTGCTCTGCATGCTTGGACCTGCTTTCTCTCTGGGACTTGGGAGGGGGGTGATGGTGGTGGGTGTCAAAGAAAGCAGATCAAGATAAATAGATTGTTTAGGAAATTATTGAAACTATGGTACTAAAATCTCAGTTAAACACAACAGCGGGGGAGTTTTAAAAATAGTACCTGCTCACCACTACGGTCCCATGTAATTAAAGATCTTCTTGGCATTCTTAAGAAAATTAGTAAGCAATGATGTAAAGTATTGGCTATTTCAATTTAATTGTCTAAAACTTAAACCTTCGATATGATCCTTTAAGAAACGTTATTTAAACACCTTCAGCCACCACAATGATATATAAGTCCCTGCCTAAGCGGAGCAGCGGGTGTGTGTCTGTGTGTGAAGTCATAGCTATCTTTGGAATTACCCATGTCCAGATCTGATCTTTTGGGACACATGCAAACACACCCACACAGCAGTGATAACTAGCCTACCTTGACAGATGGCCAGTTTCCCTAGCAACACCAGAGTCTCTTAGGCCCAGTCTGTTGAGTATTTCATAAGGGGCCAAAGATACTTGGCAAAATACAGCAAAAGCCAGTAGGGAGAGCTGAGCAGTGGCCTTCAGTTCACAGTTTATTCCCTCAGCTGTGATGTAGAGCTCACACACAGACTGGCCTTGGTTTCATGCTAAACCAGCATGTACATAACTCCGCATTGGATGGAGAAATTCAGTCAGATCCACCATTTCAATCTATTTCTAGCTCAAAAAAGATTCTTGATTTCCATCTTCTCATTTTGTATCACTATCTGTAACTGCTTTGTAAACTTCCCCTGGCATGATTTGTGTTAAAGTGGTACTCAAGGGATTTAGTAATGCCCTTTCAGAAAGTTCGACACAGCGGTGCTTTGAGCTAAATGCTTTTGCTAGGATGGAAATATGCTCACAATGACAATACTAACGTGAATGTTTAGCATGTATATGTTTAGCATCTTCACCATCTTAGTTTAGCATGTTAGCATGCTAACATTGCCTAATTAGAATTAAACAAAGTACAGCTGAGGGTGATGTGAAGGTCATTCATTTTGCAGATATTAATCAGTATTTGAGAAATTAAATTGTTGATGATGGTACAGGAGAAAAGCAAGGATCCCTAAAGCTATTACAATGCTAAAAGGTTACTGCTTGTGTCCTTACCTGCACTCCCTTGCTTTTGCGTGATGAGCTGACAGAGGAGTAGGCAGTTGTGTTCAAGTCATCAGTACTGATGTTGTCCAATGTGTCGCTCAGGCCGCTGCTCACAGAGCTGCTGTCGTCCCAACTACAAGAGGAGAGGAACAGAGGAGAGGGAAGAGCAGAGGTTGGTAAGTTCATTTATCTAGTTTATGGAGTAAATCAAGGATGGTTTAGAATGGAGACACCCCAACTCAGAGTCATTACCACTGGGAGAAATTAATGTGAACACAGAATATGACCTATTCTTTTTCCCCATAGTTACCAAAGCAAATAGTGGACCCATTTTCAAAAGCTACGATTCAGGAAAAAAATCAACTTTGTTCAAGACTTGTTTCCATTTAAGAAACAAACTTGGCATCTGGCAAAGCAGATAAGCTAACGTCAACTAACGTTTGTGAACGCTGTAACCACACACATTTTTTTTATGCTTAATATGCCTTTTTTATGTAAATATCTAATGTAAGCAAAATAAAATGATAATTTATTATACAAATATAACTTTTATTCCAAACAAACAACAGTCACTACACTCTTTTTTTGCAATCATCATGTTTCATATCATTGGTGCAGTGGGTAATGCATCTTTAGTTATAGAAGAGCTTTGAAAAATGTAAATGTAGCAGGCTTAGTAGCAGTGGTTACAATTCTTCCTGAGCAGTTTCGTCTGGCCACTCAGTCCTTTACAAACATACTGCCTGCACTCCATCTGCCATCTTCATCTTTTCACTCTAATTAAAACTTTGAAATGTCATGAAGGACTGCAGAAAAAAATATGGAATGAAGTATGTGTATAATTTTCTCACCAGCTAGGCTAGCAGACTGGTATATCATTTGTAATTGCCCAATTTGTCTCTTCAAACAGCTGTGCTCCTTTTGAGGGTGCCATTTACTTGTGGGTATTTTGAGTTTTTTTTATGAAGAAAAAAACTCAGCTTCGGCTCATTAATCGTTAAGCTTTTCATTAACTCTGAGGTTGCAGAGGAATAAAGAGATCTTTACTGTCTGGCACCTTCATTATTTAGCTGTTGTTGAAGGCTGACAGAAACCAAGAGCCCCCGAAATGAGGAGGGTATGGATCGAACAGGGATCACTTTCACACACACTCTGTTTATTTACAACAGATTTACAGCTCGGACGCTCATGCAATAATTTCTCTAATCTGCAAACTCATTTTTTAGCTATCAGACACAATATATCACAATAGTAATATATTCTCACACACGCACGGTGACTCCAGCCTTACTTTGCATGATAAATCTAACTGAAAAATTCTTAAGACTTTAATTTAAATGTGAAAGGAACAATAATGAATGAGCAGTGCAGCAGACAAAGCGAGAAAGATGAAAATCAATACTCACAAAATGGGAGAACTGTGACAGATTACAAAGTGCCAACTATTTCCTTTAGTAGAGATCCTTTCATCTGATGGGAATTTTCAGCCTGACAAATTCCAAACACCCGCTGCATTTAAAATGTTATTTTATAATAAAAATCCAAAACTATTTCAAGAAGCTAATTACAATATTTTTTCAAGCAGTCAATTCAGCTCGCCATGTATAATTCATCACGGAAGAGGATGATACCCGACGGCTGCTAGAAAATTGGAGAGTACTGAGTTGTTCTATAGAAGGCTCACAAAGGAGGAAGAAACGTGGGCAAGCCGGAGATGTGCGGACGTGAACACGAGCTACGGGGAAGATAATCGTGTTATTGATTTTCTAAAGTTTGCTCAGGCAATCTATAACTAATAACTAAGAGTTGTAGTGCTTAAAACACGCATGCATTGGATCAGCTATATTGCAACTTTTTGTTAAATAGAGTTAATAATCGTGAAAAAAATAAAAAAAACATCTTAACTAGTGCTGTCAGTTAAATGAGTTATTAACTGTTTTAACGCAAACCCATTTAACAGCTTTAATTTTTTTATCTCATGATTAACGTTCTTTTTGGCCTAGCAAACTTTGTAGTTTTTTCACATGCTGTTGCAAGAACTACTAACGTTTGCAAAACTACAGCACCCCACCGGATCTAGCTAGACTGGAAACAAAACAAAAGGCACACACGCCGTTTGGGCTCACGAGCCGGCCAAAGAGCAGTAACGTTAATTTTTGAGAGAATGGCAAGCGCAAGAAGCTGAAATTGACGCCAATAAGATTCTGAACGGAAAGTTTATTATTTTAAAGTTGCCAAATGGTTCCATTGACAAGGCCAAAGTGATGTGTGTGTTTTGTTGTTGTGAACTGAGCGATCATCGCAGCACGTCCAGTCTGAAAGACCACTAGATGGCCAAGCATACAGCTGATGCCAATGCTCTGCCCCTTGTCAAAGTCAGGTAACCATTACTGTTCATTCTTTCTGAAATAAGAGGCAAGGCTGATGAGCCTCTGGTGAATAAAGAGCAGTAGCCAGACTGCTATGTTCAAAGCAAACTTTAGAAAAAGAAAGTAATAAGCCATGGTTTTCACCCTTTTACTGATGGACAGTGTTACATTGTGTGAGAGATTATTTGCTCCAAGTGAGAAGGCTGTATGCCAATGTTGTTTTCAGCCTGTTTGTGTGTGGATATGTAAAAGGTAGGTAGCTACATACAGAAATGAATAGATGGTCTGTATTGATCTGACACCTGTAAAAGGTTTTTAATGAGTGCAGGGCAGGGCAGACACATTGCAACCCAGTTGTCCACTGGTGCGGTGTGAAACTGATTTGCTCTTATGACAGGTAGAGAATGAGCAGCATTTATCACCGGCCAAATCTGACCGGGTCTATGACTCGGCATAGAAGTACAAACTGCAGGCTTTGTTACAGGATGGAATGTTTTAACTGCACATAATATGTTTGAATTATGCAACATTTTTTGCAGACGAAAGGAAAACAACCCATTTCTGTAAGTCTTTCCTGTGTTCATGTGGCTCAAAATCTGTTTTGTTTAGAAAAGAACAAACCAGGAAGAAGAAAACAAAGAACAAAAAGAGCAACAGGCCTTTGGGTTATTGACCATCATAAGCAATTTCTTTTTTTGCCATGCTTAATTTGTCACTTTGAGATTTCATTTGCCTCCAATTCAAAGCCACTATCGGAGAAGTGCCTCAGAGATGGATGCTTAAAGCACAGGGCAGCATGTCATAAGAAAAATAAATGGCATCCTTGCTGTTAATCGGAGCTTTGCTGTCGTGTAGCCACAGCTTTTCTGCAGTTCT
Organism: Etheostoma cragini; assembly: GCF_013103735.1. Taxonomy (NCBI): domain Eukaryota; kingdom Metazoa; phylum Chordata; class Actinopteri; order Perciformes; family Percidae; genus Etheostoma; species Etheostoma cragini. Next base: position 15,928,802 of record NC_048429.1, read on the forward strand.
TTAATAAAAAAAGAGGCTCTGATATCAAACACAAGTCAAGCCGAGTGTCGAAGGAAGTGTTTCTGCACACACACAAGGCTTTTGCAAGCAAAGCCTGTGGAAATCGATGGCTTTGAAACATGCCTGGCTTGTTTTGCTTTAATCATTTCCTCTCATCTCCACTTAAGCTTGTCTTTGCTGATGCCGCGGCTTTGTCGTGATTTGAGGGCAGCATCATCTAACAGAAGCTCACTGCTTGTTTCCAAGAGGGCAACAGCAAGTTGAGCAACATTTCCGAGTGTTAAGGTAAAATGTGGAGTTCTTGGCTGGGGTTATTGAGTTTTGGCGGGAACAGCGGCTGCTCGGTCACCTGGAATATTTGATTTAAAGTTACCCTGTGCGCAGCTTTACGGTGACAGGGAATGTGCAGTGCACTCTGCAGCTTCCTCTGAGACCAGCCTTCAGTGCGTGACAGACAACAGGGCTGTCAGAGCCAAATGTGATGTTTCCAACAAAATAAAACCATCCAAAGTGACTTGGTTACACTCCAAATGACAGCATATGCCTAGATACATACACATAAACATTTTTTATAAATACTTTGTATTATACTATATGTATTCATTTGGTGTAAACAAATATTGGTTCTGAGAGCGCATCTCATTTTTTAGAGAGAAACATGCTTTAAAGATAAAAATTAGAAGAGATCAAAGACCCAGATGGTATTTTACTAGTGCTAATTGCTCCTTATGCCTTATTGCACATCTCAAATACCATACAAGCTTCTTTGAAAGTTTGAAAAGGTTAACTTTTTTCACGTCCCTGTTCATTTCCTGCAAACTGAGACAAATTGGACTTGATAAGATGAAATGCTGCACATTTACTTGGGTAATACAAAGGAGGGGAATGGTAAAACAGCAGTGAGAGGATGGTTAGACTATCATCATTATACGCAAGGCAGATGGCTGTGAAGAAGCTCATTGACTTCCAGTTCTTATCTAAACATGCAAGTCTTTTCCCCTGGCTGCAACATATCGCTCCTTCCTCCTAGGGTGGTCTCTCTTATACAATATTGAAAATCTTCTTTTTGGAAAATTAGTCTGAACTATGGGTTTCTTGGGTAATTCTTGCTTAATTAACATAACGAGGCACAGGGAATAGCTCTTGGAGTTATAATCACAAAGTAAAGATGCCCTTTAGCTTTTGCTTTCACTTCTTAATGTAATTCCTTAATCAAATTAGTGTTAATTACCAAACTGAGTACGTATAATGGAACACAATAAAAAGCAGAACTAACTTGCTTAAAGGAGAGGCAAACAATGGACATATTATAGGTAAAGACATTTCAGGTAATGCTGTAGAGATAGTAACAAAGCTAGAGGGCAAAACATATGTATATATGACTGGCTGTGCACACTGCTGCTCTCTTCCCACAGCTACCACTGAGGGGCTATTGAGAAAGGTCATTAAAGGATCTTTAGGTCTTCCATCTTTGGTTAGTTTTCTACTAATAATAACTTATTTTTGTATGACGTTGCTGTCCCTGATACACAGTCCACCTTTATTAAGACAAAGAGAGGCAATGTCTAACATTAAAGTTACAATCCTTAAAGCTTTTGGACCATATTTTGCAAAAAACGTTTCCTCCTCAAATGTCAAAACAGGGGGTGGTTTTAATATGAATGTAATGGATTTTTTACAGAGGTTAGCGCTGATTCATTAAAAATACTTTTATTAACTCTTGGTTAAGTATTGCTGAGTCCTTGACGTCCATGTTGTAGAGTCGTGCTTTTGCCCCCTTGCCTCTGTCTGTGCATGTGTTTGGTCTTGTGTGTCTTATGTCCGTCTCTCTGTCAATGTCTTTTGTTTGTGTGTGTTTATTTTTTTGTGTCTTGTTGGTGAGCTGCGAGCTCTGTTCCTGCTGTTTTGTATTTGTTGGGTCGTCCCCCTCCCCGTCTTTCCTCTCTGTGTTATTTTATTTATTTTTTTTGGTCCTGGGATGCGTTCCTATGTCCTACTGTATTGTTTGTTGATTGTTTAAATAAAATAAAATATTAACATATTGCAGGGAGTAATGAAACAAAAAGCAGCAGCCACTGGGAACTGCTGTAAAATAAAGTAGCCCTCAGTGAATGTGAGCTGCCCTCAGAACTGTGGCACACTGTATCAAACCACACTTGCTGTTCCCACCAGCAATGACGCAAATGCCTTTATCAACCGGGACTGAAATCTTAGGGATTATGATTTTAAGACTCAGAATCATAGGAACAAAAAAACTATCATTATTATTATTATCAGATTCAGAAAGCAGACAAGGGAAAAACAACCAAAAAGATGTTACAACATTAAAGATGGTTCTAACCCCAGTTAGCACAGCCGAACTCAATAACCCTAACTGTGTGAGCCGGACTTTTGTGTCATAACATCCTAAATTAACAATGAGCAACAATGTACAGAGCAGAATGGTTTAGAGGAGACCGTGGAGAATATTTTCCTTCTCTCCCATTTTCATAAAAGAGGCAGTGAAATGGGCAGATGGGCGCCAAACAAGTCATAGTCTCTCTCTCTCTCTCTCTCTCTCTCTCTCTCTCTCTCTCAAAATCCATCTGAAAACACAATGTATTTCCCTTGTGATAGTTCTGCGAGTTGGACAAGCACAGCTGTTAAGCCTAAGACTGAAATGGCCTGTACAGTGCAACCTTTTTATCAGTCAGTGTATAACAGGGGTTTTATGGAATTGTATGATAACTAGTGCTATAACAAGGTATGACCTGATTTTCCAAACCCTACTGCAGATCTCTTGGGGACAATCTTGCACTTAACACCAAAAAGCTTGAGTAGAGGAGCTCTCCAGCCAAAGACAGCGGGCTGGAAAGTGAAACTTCCCCACAGAAATGAATGTTTACTCTTTCAAATGTTTTTTGTTTTTTTTTCTTGCAGATTCTATTGAAAATCCTTGATTTTTGCCTGCTGCGTTGCAGCAAGCCATGAACGCACTGCTGTGGCTCCATTCAACCATGCAAACATTATCTCATGCAATATTCAATACGCTTGGTCTTGTTCTTTCAACAGCCCAGAGGACAAGATGCTATTAGCAGCATGAACTACGGATAACATTGTTATTACACTATATTATGGACATTAATGAGATTTTGATGAGGGTGTTGATAAATATTTGGGGGGAATAATGTGTAAGTAAGTGAAGATGGGCTTTCTACAGAAAGGACAATGCCACACATACTCAGAGGACCTCTTATGTAACAAAACAGGAAGGAAAAAACACCCACATGGGATGGGAATTTATATCATCAATCCTAACTCAAATTTGGTCCATTTTTGTTTCTGTTTCTTTGGCTGAAAACTCCAGTGGGTAAACATACGAATAGATTTAAAATATATATATATATATATAAAAGAGTCATTAGACGTAAAAAAAACACACTGTGACTGAATTTCTTTTTTTCTCATCCTTTGATCCTCTACAATTTAAATTATTTGTGTAAAAAAAAAAAACACCTCTTTCTCAAAGCTGGAACAAGCTTTTTGTGGCTGCTTGGTTGACAGGAAATGGGAGGCTGAAAGGGTTGATTGAGCATCTTTAAATGAACAAATAAGCTTAATCTATAGCAGAGATATTATCTCTGAACTAAAGCTCATAGCAAGGTCCAATGAAGGCCAACACAAATACCTCCATTGTGAATGTATTATTAATCATGAGACTGAAAACCTTTTCATTATCCATTCATGCCATTTTTTTAAACTTGTGTACTGGGAAGCTTAACACTTCCATTGGCGGTTTGTGTATTCATAATGTGGGAACTGAAGTCTATTTGAGTTTATTCCTACTATTATAGGGACCTTTATCTATCCTGCAGTCTAAAATGACTTTACCAAACCCACATTATAACAAAAAAACACGACATGTGGTCAAAGAATACAAGTAGAAAATGTCCACAAGAAAAAAATAAAAAGCTTGTTCAATTGCATGTAAGTATGTCTAAAATACATAAAGGCATTTCATAAATCAGATAAAGGCCTAAAATCAAAGGCATTGTGTTTTCTGGATGCTTGCTTCAGGTACCACACTAAATCACTAAGAGTACACTGTGCTCTGATTAGAAACCCCCCAGAAGAAAAGCCACAAAAAGACGTCCATTTCTTAACAACTGTCTATTACACACAAACTTTGAAATACACAGTATTTCCTCTCTCTCCCACACACAAACATATAGAGCAGGGCTCTGTGATGTAAATGAAAAGCACTCATCCTCATTTGCCTGTACCATAATCCCAGTTAATGCCCCGGAGCTCTTGCAATTAAACACAAGAAAACACCAAGAAATCCTCCCAAATGACTTTCTTCTTCGCCTGCCTGTCTGCGAACTGCCAAAGCCGGCAAGAGGCTCACTTTCTGCCTGACTCCAATATGCAAAAAGAGCCAGCCTATGAGAACAAACGAGACTGTCCGACTCAAGTCAAACAAACTCACAGCACACAGAAGCATCAATCAGCTGTTTACAGGTTGCGTGTGTGCAAAAATAGTTTCCGTTTTTGTTGTCAACTCACCTCTAGTGGGATGGGCGCTGGCTTTGCACTGGTCTGTGTCCCTACCACGCCTACTACCACAGGAGGCAAAAACCCACCTGGCAGAGAAGCTGTGAGACGACTGGGAGACAGAGAGGAAATGGGAACGAGAGACAAAGGAAGAAAGGACTACCTCACTCTTCCACTTTCACCCCCTCCTCTCTCTTCGTCTCTCCTCCCCACCAGGATGGGCCTGTCAGCCCTTGGAGAGGCAATCGGACATGTCGTCAGCAGCGGAATACCACGGGTTAATTAAAGCAGGATGACATCGCAGAATCCAGCTAAAATCCAGGAGGGCTTTGCTGGAAGAGAGCCGACTGTGACTTGTCTTTGCCAAATGCTTCTGACTGGAAGTGATCTCATGCATAATACGTGAGATGCTCAGAAAAGTCTGTCCATACAGCCTCGCGTTGGGACATTATTCATGACTCTCAAGCACTGTAACGGGGGGCTGTACAGCAAGAACAAAACGATGATGAGCTGCTGGAGTTGGTCCATTCGTATCTATGTATCCAGGAAAACTAACATCCATGCCACCTTAACTTACTGTCACATAGTGCTGGCCAGTCTGTATTTGCTGAAGCCTGGTGTCAGAGAGCAATAAATGTCACCCGCAGAGTAATAATTCTCTTCCAAGAGATCACAAACATCATGAGCCATCCTGCCTCATCCTTTGGGTTTTCTGGTCACTGCTAATGATAACCAGCACATTCTTCTATATATTGCAAACAAACCTTTGTTTCTGATGCTGGAAGTGCAATTGTTTATTTTTTTCAGGAAAGAAGGTTGAATCTACTACTGTGAAATTGGACAGGATGATAAATCTAAGAAAAGCAGATGTGCATTTAAAAACAAGATGTTTTGGATTATTAGGACCGTGTCACAGAAAGAGAAAAAATATTTTGCATATTGACAACAAAAAAGAAGTGATCAGACTTAATCAACGGGAATCCAATTCAGATTGGCACAACTTGATTACAGAAATGAACAGAGTGACCTTGGCGGGAAGGGGCTGAATATGTATGGTGCCAAGCAGTGACAGACAGCAGGATGTCAGCGCTGCCTGGCAGGGATGGTTAAAAATGTCCAGCCTTCCTACTGCAATGCAGTCAAAGACGACAACAAAATCTCTAGCCGCTGCACAGCGAGGGGTTTATGGCGAACTAATGCAACCCGGCAGGAGCTTGTTCAGGTCTATTACAAACTGCTGGCAAATGTGCAAACAAACAGTCCACATAAGAGCTCGCAATCCACCGCCGGCTCAACCGCTGACCTCCTCCTTAGCCTGGAAGGAGATACACTCACTAAACCATGTTTTTTCAAATACAGTGCACTGTAGACACTACATTTTGTATTTTCTTCAAACCAGGAACTACCAACTGGTCTATAGACCAAATCACCATGACGTCAAACTAACACAGAAAACACGCCCAGGTATACAAATGAGAGTTGATTTGATTAGCAGAGATGTTGTCATTCTCAGCCGCAACTATAACATTTAAAGATACATAGTTAAACATGGTCAGCTGTGCTTATTTTCTTTACTGTGTTGCTTTTCTGTGTCTTTAATGAACTGACTGCTAGTTTGAATTTTGGCATCAAAAATGCACTTTAGAAGAATGAGATGTGATTATGTGCAGTTGTTCCTCGTGCCCGTTTGCTAAGCGCGGTTAAATTGAATGTGCGGGATGCAGAAGTTTTCTATCCAGAGGTTTTTGTATAGCAAACAAACATTGTGATTGGGTCTGTTACTTTAAATTATCAAAACAGCAGATAAGCTTAAAAAAAAGCAGAGGCACCAAATCGTGATATCAATTCTAACCTAAGAAATCGTGATTTTTCCTCGAATCGTGTAGGCCTAGTCCACAATCAATCATGAACAACCAACATCTGACTGTCTGTCTACGGGAAACACACTTGACAGCGTTAAAACAATTAAGTAAGGACTGCAGGGTTTTCCCTACCAATATAAGGCATAGGTGCAGCACCCAAGCCATTTTGGGCAGCACTTAGTCAAATGAATGTAAAATCATCAAAACAAACTGAATGACTTTTCTCAGATCTAATGATTGTAGTTGTTCCCCAGAGGACTTATTTAGCATATTTTGTCTTTAAGCTTTTTGAGTGTTATTTATTTATTTATTATCTGCTTATTAGCTTTTTCAAGCTTTAGACACAAATATGGTTATGTGAAATTGCACTTTTTTTTATTAGCGGCGTAACATCTCTTTGAGGGAGGAACACAAATATGTGCACCTAAGACTTCCACAAACCTATGGAAAACACTGTACTGTCACTTAAAACCTCACACCAAAAGATCAAGTCTTTTAGGATTAATGATAAAGATGAGGATAGAAACTCAATGTATGTATTGGATATGGATTCTATTGATATTTTGTTTGGATCATTATAGGTCTTCTTTCTACTGATCAAAAAAGAACACAAACAACAATAGGTTCTATGCAACGTCATAAATGTCTGACTGCCATAATTACACCATAACATTCATTTAACAAGATTACATTTTTATAATCCACAACAGAGTCAAGCTCCATGGCACTAAAGTTAATTAGCAATGATAGGAACTTTGTTGATTCTTATCTTCACAAACTCATTAGGCCTGTCAGATGATGAATGGAGTCACATCCACGGAAATATTCGACCTAATGAATTGATGCAGCTGCAACCAAAGTCCCCCATAGTCTACTTATCCTAAATCTATCTTGCATTAAACTGTGTAAAGACAAAAGTATTGCATCTTTCGTAAACCCCATTATCTACAGCCACATTGAGGTACTGTAGTGTCTCTACACCAAAGACTTTTAGACCATCCCAAGTCACTTCTGATTGGTGAAAATATTAAGAAAATAATCCAAACAAGTTCATTTAGCCTACTATTTAAAAGTATAAGTGATCTTTTTTCTTATATGACAGGCAGACAAGTTTTTTGTCAAATCTTGACAGTTTTGACTGCCAACTCTGCAGTCTAAGATGACTGCAGAGTCATCTTAGGACTTATGACTGCACAAAGATCACTTATAAATATTAAAAAAATAGAGAATGATTTTTAAATGCTCCAATTGTTTTTTTCAAAGTTATGAATAGAATTAAAACAAGCCGCTAAACTAAAAGGGAAAACGGCCTACAACACACCATCGTTCAGAAACAAGATAATAAAATGATAACAAGAGCTAAATGTGATGCTTTAATTTTATGGTTCTTTTTCCTTTTTATCGCAACTTGTTTCCAACTGCATAACAAAGAACACATTATGACTCATAAAGCATGGAAACAATTCAATCTTGTGAATTAATTCCCAATCCAAATAAAGTCTCCGGGGCACAAGCTCTGCATCAACAGTCAAACGAGCTGCAGCTTTCTCCTCTGTAAACACTCTGGCCTTTTAACTCAACAAAGTCATTTGATTAAAAGTTTGAAATCACCAAAGCGTTAAGTTTCGACATATAATGGAACCGTTGTGGGTAATGGAGGGAATCACTTTCTTTCTAATACAGCACCACATCACTGCACAGTTCAGTTCCACGAGTCACCTTCTTGTTCCTTTACATCCCATTACTTCTAATGTAGCTTCGAGGTACAACAGTATGACACACTGTATTTACCTGTGGAGTATTAGGCATTTAGGGGCACCCAAATATGAGTCTCATACTCAAAATACATAACTTCAGGTAGAAATCTACCTAACGTGAAGCCTGTCAACAGTATTACTGCATGGCCAGGACAATGCACATGAATTTGCACTAGGTAATAATAATAAGAAGAAATAATTATAATAATAATAAGGTAACAATATAAATGGCTTATCAACCTATCATGTCACCATTGTGTGAGTCATCATTATGTCATCACCGTTTCCCAAAAATCACATACAGTCAGACCTCTGAAGAGCTGGGTGACTTTCCATTAACAGATTGCGTAATACTTAAAATGACAAGAAACAGAGACAGCGAAGGGAACATGCAGTAAAGGTTCCTGACGGGTCCCTCAACTGTGGACATAACTGGAGGATGTCCAAAGCTTCTGAAAGGGTTCTTAACAATTACATTTTTCCTCTCTTCTGTAAAAAAACAACAACAGCTGACTAAAGCTAAGGATGTATGACAAATGATCAGTGGGAGAAGGAAGCTAAAAAGCCTAATCATTTTCAAACAGTCCCTTATCGTTCATAAAAAAGGCAAATGGCAAATAATCCGACTGGAAAAAAAACATCCAGTGTGACCTCACCCAGCGTTGCGCCTTCAGCCTCGTCACACCCCAGGTCCAACCTGATAAGTCCAGGGGGATCGATCACTTGTGGGACCTGGTCTGGGACATCGCCAGCAGGTCTGCTGCTGTAATGAACCTTTATGCACCATCAACGTCTTTGATCAACTTCAATCTCTTCCATATTTTAAGATCTTGTGAATTATTATTAAACAGTGGCTGCTGGTGCCTCATAAAGAACTAATTAGTATGCTAATATGCATATGGACATTAATGAGTAAGTAAGATGAAAACTAACAAAGAATCTTAAACAGTCCAGCAATTTGGAAAACACACTTTTTACATTTCTTGCAGAGATGAGAAGATGATACCACTATCATGTTACAATAACTAAATTCAACTAAAAGAACCATGGAAACTCACTAATTAGCAACTTGTTTGTTTATTAAGGAGTTTTGAAGGCGTTGGTAGGCAGATTACTATTTAACCTTGGACATAATCAGGTTAGCTGTTTTCTGTCCTAAGGCAACTGGCTGCTTGCAGTAGTTTCAGTTAGCGTACTGCTCCTATCAATGGTATCAAAATTATCATTTAACTCTTACAAAACATTTTATCGAATTTTGGGTTTTTTCGGGTTTTAACGGTTTTTAACCAGTGACTAAGTTGTAAATTGTGTTTAAAATGTGAAATTAAAAAAATCCTGTGTCCAAATCCAAATGAATGCATTGGGGTTGGAAGTAGTTTGCAGCTTCTTTATTAGTTACAGCGTTTCTAATTATTATAGTAATTTATCTGCAGTTTTTGTGATAATACGTAGCTCAAAATTAATGGGGTTATGATCTTCCGCTAACACAGTGAGGGTCATGCTGCCTTTCAGCTCTCAGTCAGAGCAGATGAATAACCAGACAGACACAGGGGCATATGGCTCAAAGATCATCATGCTGAGAGTCAGGCTCAGAGAAGGACAAGCTGCCACAACAGAATATACATATATATATATCAGCACAGCACTGATATCGCATATATAGTATGTCAAGTTTTGGTTAGAAGTGTCATTTTGTAGGATTCTATTAAAACACGCACATTACAAACACAAAAGAGGATGTTTTCACAAAGTAAAACTGGGGTAAAAATATGGACAAAGATGTCCATTCATCTAAGGCTGAATTCAGATCACTAAACTGGAAGGCTCTATGTAGCCAGGGAAGCAGCACCTGTGGACATTTGAGGTGCGAAGGGGGAACATACAACAGAGTTTTTCCTGTTATACCATTATAAGGCTTAGGCCCAAGTCTTTGTGGGCACTACCTGAGCCGAATGAATGTAAAATCAAAAGAGAGTGAGAGAGAGCGGCCGTACCCTCTAACGTTCACTTGGTTTTACCGGCATCTGTGTACAATAGCAACTCCGCTACCGCTCTGCAAAAGTGAACGGGGATCTTCTATGCTGATTTAGAGGTCCAAGGACAGGACATCTTTTTATTTTATCACTGCTAATTCTTTAACCACTTGACTTCAGTTAATAACTCAGTGAATACAGTAATTTATGATTTATCAAGCTTACCCTGGAGGAAATTAAGACTTATTTAGATTAATGATAAATAAAGAGGATCATCCAGAATGGAAGACGCTGTTGAATCAATGCCAGACAATAAGAAATGAGAGGAAATCTTAGCTTCCAAAAAAATATAAACTGTACCTTGAGCTACTCCGAGTGAATAGATATTAATTAGTGTGTGTTTGTGTGGGCTGCAAATTGCCTGTTTTTGAGATGGGATGTATCTGTCAGCAAGCACCTGCACAAGTGAGGACACACATTTGCATAAAAACACACACAAGCCAGACACAGCTGGGTACTCAAACCGGGGATAAAACTTCTTTCATCTACCATCACAGTTTGCTAAGTTTAGTCTGTGTGCTCTCGTTAAGGTGGGAAGACTGAAGAAAGACAAATGTCTGAAAGACAGTGAGAGACTGACAAGTGCCAGAAAACTTTAGAAAGCTAGAAAGAAGTAATGTAGACATGGTGTTCTTTCAGGTGCAGATATTTTCTACCTAAGTGGCGCCCCTGGCAGAGATGAACAACACAAAAAGTTATATAACGAGTGGCTTTGTCATTGAAGGCAAAAAACCTTCTCCTCCAAATCTCCTTGCTGCTTACGGCAGCACTGGAAAGCCGTGCAGCTTCACCATGATTGTCACTGCTCTGCAGAAGAGTGACAGCCGGGATCCTGCTGCTCAGCAACACAAACACACACACACAAAATGTAGTCCAAGACAAGTATACAAACAAGCTCTCTTTTTGTCAAGCTTGGGCAACACAAACACAACACACATACACACACAAACTGGTCTCCAATCCCCCAAAGCTTCAAACAAAAAACGCATAGCCAGCTGCCATAGCCCAAGCCTTAAACAAGAGGGTAAGCGAGAGAAAAAGACACACACACACGCACACACACACACACGACACCAGGGTGCAAAAAGCGAGGCCCGGTAACTTATTCATGTCTCTGCTGAAAATGGGAAGCCTGTCGGTGTCAAAACACTCTCCTTGGGAGTCTTTTCTTGACAGTAAAGCCACAAGCATTGCGCTCATCTATGTTGCATGACAGGAGGGTATTTTTAGAGAGGGGCTTTTAGCCAAGGCTGAAATCACCATTGTTTAAAAAAAAGACTGATCAGAAGAGAGACCTGAGCTTTTGTTGTTCAGCTGCTCTGGGGCAGCTGCTCAGTTTCAGGAATGTTTACTGCATTCTTAGTATAAAGGAAAACACAGTACTTCCTTCTGTATCTTGTCACACTTAGTTTCATGAAAACTGGTGGCAAAAAGCAGTCTCTGTCCACACAGTGATGATTAACACACTCAAATCTATTCTAACTGCTCATCTTTTTTCTCGACCTTCCAAAAAAAAACACATCATCATCATGATGATGCATCACTTCCTGTTAGGGGTGTCACAATTCTTTAAATCCATGATTCAATTAGATTATCAATTTTAAGGTCATGAATCCATTTAAGTTTTGATTTAAACACATTTTTTCCCCAACAGTGACAGTAGCAACAGTTTGAGTTTCTCAAGAGTTCTTTTCTTAGTGGTGCAATTGACATGATGCTTTTATCGAAAGCGACTTCCAATTAAGTGCTTCCAACCCTGAAGGTGCAAACTCCGGACAACAAGTATTAAGTGCAAGTAAATTTGCTTTGAATTAGCAAAACCACAAAGAACCATTTGAAAGTGCACCTTCAAGAATTGGATTTATTTATTTATTATTTTTTATTCAATCATCATCCAAGGTGCAGTCGGAAGAGATGTGTTTTATAGCCTTTGGCGGAAGATTTATAGGCTTTTCGGCCATCCTGATGAATGAAACTTTAGTTTATAAACATGTACCTGATGGCAGCACGAAGTCCCAAAGGTGACTTCAGGAAGGCAAGAGGAGTTTCTGTTGTTTCTCCATCATCTTCAACTGGCAGTGGTCATGGTGACTGGAATTGTAAAGCTGCAGGCTACGGAAAAGTTAACATTACCCTGTGTTTTTAACAGCACGTTAACAGCTGGTAAGCTACGCCGTGTCAGTTATTTGATTCTTTGGACATGCTTCAAAGAAGGGCATAGTGGAGAGTGCCAAAAATACTGGGGAAATTGCTGATCCTGCATCTGATTCTAACGTGTCGTGATTTTAAAATCTAAATCACAACACCCCTACTTCCTGCACAGCGGAAACCTTTTCCAAGTAACATGGACATCCACATAGCGGATCCAATCAAAAACTAGAAATCTGATATCTCACCGTCAAGCATACATCTCGTGTAAGGTTTAATGCAGTACGCAAAAGTCCACACAGTTCTAGCCCCAGATGGTCTCAGTCACCTGCTGGCCGTGAGTCCCCATCTGATGAGTCATTTAGATGGATTTCCTTAGAGGCTCTGTGGGTTGGGGATAAAGCTGCCGTGTGTGGCAGCCAGGAGAGTCGTTATGGACGGAGAAAAGCATGAAGCATAATGAGCCTCATGGGAGATCAGTGTATGTACACAGAGCCGCTCCCATTCTCTGCCTCCCTGGAAACTCTCTCTACTACTGCAAGTGTGCCAGGAGAACTGGGGAGTGAAGGGACATGTGTCTCATGCCCCTTCACTGCTTATTCCTAGGGGGGGGGGGGCATATTAAGGCAAAACACTTTTAACTTTTCTGATAAAAGTATACAGTTCTGCTGTATAATAAAAGTTACTAAAAATTTGTCCTAAACTATAATTCATTTCCAACAGCTGAAACTCCTGCTCCTGCCTGGTATCTAGAAGCAAAACAGCAAACTAGACTTTCTGAAAACAATTGCATGTACTTTGTCTGCACAAAATATTTCTAAATATTCTTAGATTCTGGTTTTGAAGAGATTATTTGTTGACATTTTATAGAAGTTAAGCAAATATACAGTACATGTTGTAGAGAAAATCGCAAAGACCCTTTTTTCCTCTGTCCTATTTTGTGGTTTCAAAAAGATATATTTTAGACTGCTATGTAGTGTTGGTTGAATTCTGCTCTTAGATCAGTCTAACACAAGTTTAGTCTCGCATTGCCAGACTTTCCTTCACTCCGCGGAGGAGGAGGGTCGGGCTAGTCCACACTGCATTCGGATGGGAGAAAAACATGTTCTGGTTTACTGGGGCATTTCTTTAAACCAATCATAATCGTCTTGGATGGCGCAATGTGCCGGACGGAGCCAAGGTGCTGCTGCAAAATAGCCTCGAGAAAGAACTTGTCTTGGCGGAACACAAATTCACTGAAGTTTAAGATGGCAACACAAAGAAAGAGGAAGGTAATGGACATCCGGCTGAACTGAAAAGAGTGACATCCAAGGAATTTCCAGCAGCAACAGAGCAATTCTGGAAGTGGAACGTTGTGGACATAGACTGATACAAGTTAGAAGGTTTCACAAAAATGACTTATTTTAAAGCCTAAAACGTTAGCCACTCTGCCCCCAGCCTAACTAAGAGCCACGTTTCCATGGTAACAATCAGTAACAAGTGCTGACCAGTGACACCAAATGGCAAAAAAGAGGAAAACATAGCTTATGATCTGTGGTGTCCTTACAATGTTGTAAAGCGATCAATGCAAAGGGAAAGATTTTAGAGAGAGATGTAACACACTGGAAATAGATCTCGTAACAGTGAGGCCTTTGAACATACCATCCTGAGCCTGACTGACAAATTAGGGGAAGTACTGATCTCTGCCACATTAACAAGCAACAGCAACCCACCTCTGATCAAGGGCTTCTTAGTCTACTAGAAGCTTTCTGTAATGGTACTTTGTTCACTGAATCTTCCCAGTAAAATGTCAGTGTAGCAGTTGAATTCTTCCAGAAGACAATCATTTTCTGTGAACAAGGCTCAGCGGTTTAACGCTGTGGTTGACTCAGACATGTGCTTTAGTTTTATAAGTCTTAATTCATCCAGAATTCATGGCAAATTAGTCCTACTTAAGATAGTCAAGAACTAGGCAGCTTTGTGCAACATCCATCTAAAGTCTGACTATTACAGTTGTTAGATCTAAGACATGGCCAAAGTCTGTCTTTGTAAACCCATCCCCAGAATGCAGAATAGCCACAAGACAGTTGGGTTGTGGTTGGGGTTTGAGATTTTTCCTTAAAAAAAAACTATGTGAAACTGATTTAATATTCCTTCTCTGGAGACTGCTAAAAGACATTCAAGAACATTCAAATTTAAATCATGAATTTGATAAGAAGTACAAGAAAAATGTCATATATTTCTACATTTTTTTATCAGAAAATCCTGAATGTCACCAATTGAAGATACGGTTTTCCTCTTTTAGTCAACAGCTTACTGCACACTAACATTTTATCTCTTTATCTGGTTGGTTTGCAGACCATTAGCTAAATATGACAGGGGGCAGGAGAAACTACGCAATGTATATTTTACTCACTTACAATCTAAGATTAAATGGTTTCCTGGTGTTTGTCATTCCTAGAACGGCACCATGTGCATTTGAGGAGGCAAAAAGTCAAGGAACAGCGGTTGTTTGACCTTGGGCCTTATCCGCTACTCATTTCACTTAAAGCCGATGGGGTTATGTGGAAAAGAAGATGAATGCTTTGGGAAGAAGAAGGAACCAATCATGGAAGGCAGATCCTGCCCTATGGAGGGAGGTAAAGCTGGGCTAAAGGTGTAAAGCCCAGGGAGCAATTGCTTCAGAAATAAATTTCCGCCCCTGAGCCTTGTCGTGTGTCAGTGGGAAGTGACAGCTCAGCTTCTGACAATCACACATGTCAGAGCGAGGCAGCGGGAAGCATTAAAGGCGTGTGTACTGTTGTGTGCATCGTCATTCATATAGTTTTAAAAGGGGAAATGGAGGCAGAAAGGAAATAAAACAGGGTTCCAGAGTTCAGATTCTGATCCAATCTGGAGTCTGTTGCCTGCAGGCATCTTAAGGAAAAGCAGCATCAATATTTCCTCATCGCCCCTGAGGCCCAAAGTGCTAACACAGACTGAAGCTGAGAAAAGCTGCAATATTTTTGGGTTGATGTGAAAGCAAGGTGAGGGACACTTTAGGCATAATATTAAAATGCAGGGATTAAACACATGTGGGGAGAAGATACGACAGCAAATGGAAGAAACAGGGTTCATACTTATTCTTATCCTGTCCATCCCTTTGAGCGTCAAAATCTGACAGGCCGATCTGTGTGAGGCTGACAGGGGGCAGGTTAATCGCCTATTCTGAACCTCCGGCCAGGTCTAGCGTGTTTTGACGCTCGGCCGAACACAGATATGATCGGACTCGCCCCCGGCCGACTGGCTTGACTGACTGTTGTGACAAGCATAGTTGTGAGAAGGAGCACGTATGCAACAAACAGAAGGATGGTCTGGGCAGGGAAACAATTGGATTATATATCGACTGGTAGAGCAAACAAAGACCGATTCAGCAGGAAGCAAAGCATCACCGGCACGTCTGCAAGTCGTACTTCACCCTGCACAATTAGCACATAGGAACCTTGAAAAGGATACTTAAACTGAAGTAGAGTATTTTAACAGCTCTTTAATCATTTAAAGCATTAGAACAAAAGCCAACTAGTCCTTAAGGAGCCATATCTGATTGCTTTTCAAGCATCCCACTCCTTGAAACATTGCCACTCATTAAAATATAGGCAGAAGTTGGGAAATGCGAGGCCGGGAAATGTCACTGCATCAGTCAATTCCCAGCAGCCTCTCTGAAGGCCCGTCATCACAATCTTAGCTTGACAGCTTTAAATCAATAGCACGTCTCTTCTTTTCAATTCATTTAGTCCAGGATGTCCCTGCAGTAGGGTGGTGACCTTAGTATCACCTTGGAAGGACATGAACTTACTTCCTACTTTTTACTTCAGGCTTTCTTTTGATGAGCAAATGTTCGGTAGCGGTCACAAGGTGAATGTTTTACCACGCGTTACATCAAATCAATTTAAATGTCTCTAAGAGGATGTGCCTGCATTTTCTGCTTGAGAAAGTTGATATGGTTTCAAACTTTCTGCCATTCTCACCACCGCATGCCACTTTTCTCACACACACGCATCACTGGCTGCAGAGCACAGTCTGGTGGATCTGCCCTTGCAAACATCCACCCGGCTTCTGGATAAACATGAACGGCGAGAAGCAAAGCCACTGAAGCTTACGCAGACTCATCGCAGAGTGCTCTGCAGAGGAACGTCAGCTGAATGCCAGAAATCTGAACTGGAATGTGAAATGCAAAAACTGTATGCAAATGTGGATATTTAACAATGTTCAGTGTGTCCGTACATCAATCTCACATTTGACCAAACTCCCCAATTAGACCTGGGCGTGGCCCACACCGATGTCAAACACACATCAGCGAAGCAAGCAGTGTATGACTGACAGACTCCATTCTTACCTGTCTACGTCGCCCTGCATCTCTTTGCTCCCGCGCTGGGAGGCTTCTCGAGAAGAAGCTCCGTCTGAGGCTCGGCCTGCGTTGCGTGCATACAGATGGAGGCCGCCGTCTGTTAGGTATCTGTGAGATGGCAATTAATTAGAGGACGTAGATGGTGAGACGGTTGTATGCTACAGATTATAAAGCCCAAATTTGTGATATTTAATTAATGAATTCACTCTATTTAAACTAAACCAGTAGAGAAAACTTGATGGATTACATACTAATAAACAACCACTGTCTAGGTTCCATTACAAAAATGTGCATGTTTAGATGTACAGTGAGGAAAATAAGTATTTGAACACCCTGGTATTTTGCAATTCTCCCACTTAGAAATCATGGAGGGGTCTGAAATTGTAATTTTAGGTGCAAGTCCACTGTGAGAGACATAATCTAAAAAAAAAAAAATCCAGAAATCACAATGTGTGATTTTTTAACTATTTATTTGTATGATACAGCTGCAAATAAGTATTTGAACACCTGTCTATCAGCTTCAATTCAGACCCTCAAAGACCTGTTAGTCTGCCTTCCAAATGTCCACCTCCACTCCATTTATTATCCTATATTAGATGCACAAGTTTGAGGTCGTTAGATGCATAAAGAAACCTGTCCAACCCATACAATCAGTAAGAATCCAACTACTAACATGGCCAAGACCAAAGAGCTGTCCAAAGACACTAGAGACAACATTGTACACCTCCACAAGGCTGGAAAGGGCTACAGGGAAATTGCCAATCAGCTTGGTGAAAAACGGTCCACTGTTGGAGCAATCATTAGAAAATGGAAGAAGCTAAACATGACTGCTCCATGCAAGATCTCACATCGTGGGATCTCAATGATCCTAAGAAAGGTGAGAAATCAGCCCAGAACTACACGGGAGGAGCTGGTCAATGACCTCGAAAGAGCTGGGACCACCGTTTCCAAGGTTACTGTTGGTAATACACTAAGACATCATGGTTTGAAATCATGCATGGCACGGAAGGTTCCACTGCTTAAACCAGCACATGTCAAGGCCCGTCTTAGGTTTGCCACAGACCATTTGGATGATCCAGAGGAGTCATGGGAGAAAGTCATGTGGTCAGATGAGATCAAAATAGAACTTTTTAGTCATAATTCCACTAACCGTGTTTGGAAGAAGACGAATGATGAGTATCCTCCCAAGAACACCATCCCTACTGTGAAGCATGGGGGTGGTAGCATCATGCTTTGGGGGTGTTTTTCTGCACATGGGACAGGGTGACTGCACTGTATTAAGGAGAGGATGACTGGGGCCATGTATTGCAAGATTTTGGGGAACAACCTCCTCCCCTCAGTTAGAGCATTGAAGATGGGTCAAGGCTGGGTCTTCCAAAATGAAAAGGACCCGAAGCACACAGCCAGGATTACCAAGGAGTGGCTCTATAAGAAGCATATCAAGGTTTTGGCATGGCCTAGCCAGTCTCCAGACCTTAACCCAATAGAGAATCTATGGAGGGAGCTCAAACGCCGTGTTTCTCAGCGACAGCCCAGAAACCTGACTGATCTAGAGAAGATCTGTGTGGAGGAGTGGGCCAAAATCCTTTCTGAAGTGTGTGCAAACCTGGTGAAAAACTACAGGAAACGTTTGACCGCTGGAACCGCAAACAAAGGCTACTGTACCAAATATTAACATTGATTTTCTCAGGTGTTCGAATACTTATTTGCAGCTGTATTATACAAATAAATGGTTAAAAAAGTCATACATTATGATTTCTGGATTTTTTTTTTAGATTATGTCTCTCACAGTGGACATGCACCTACGATGACAATTTCAGACCCCTCCATGATTTCTAAGTGGGAGAACTTGCAAAATAGCAGGGTGTTTAAATATTTGTTTTCCTCACTGTATGTGTATAAGTGCATGTGCCAGTTAGTAAGTGGTAAGATTTGAGGCCACTGCTAGAAAGCTATCAGACACGGCTGATAGGACATGGGGATCATTAGTGTTGAGCTAATTAGGCTAATTATTCAGCTAATCACATTTCCCTCCCAACGTGTTGCTACATTTTCTGTTCTGACAGTTTTCCTGCCCCCAATACTCTTTTCGGGAAATCTTAAGTGCAAGGATGCCAAGTGGGAATGTGTTTTTGTGTGTGTGTGGAATGTGAATTGCTCCCAGGCCTTTATTGTTATTGAATGAATGAAGGTCAGACATCCACACACATGCCATTGTGATGTGCTGTGGAAGACACTGACTTATCTTTTTTCAGTCAGGTAATATGTCAGTGTTTAGAGTACCCTTTTAAGGCATAACGGACCTATGATAGCCTTGGTGGATGTCAGCTGGCTATTTGTCTTAATGTACATCGAAAAATTATTGAGGCCTTGGTGACTGTATGAATACACAGCTAACCGTAACTTGCAGAGAATTTTTCAACTAAACCCAGCAGGCACTGCGGCATTCAGTGGAAATGTGTATGGAACTTGTATTCATGTTAGTAGCTTTTGTATAAATGATGAGGACAAATCTATATTAAAGCTTCAGGCAGTAAAGCTTACTCACAACATGTCATGAACATCAGTGTGATTCTAAAATTAAAATTAATGTGTTCAATGCATAAAAGGCAAAAAAAACAAAATATATTTAACCACTAAAGATTGAATGTAGGAGGTAAACTGGAACTTGAAAGTTTTACACTCTGCACAGTGAGAGTGAGTTCAGGTGGTAGATGGGTATCGTGAGCAACTACTGTCATCTTCACCAATTTGACAAAAAGAAAGAAATGATTCAAAAAGCGCTCTAAGAAGCAGGCAGCACACAGCCAGCACACACTTATATGGTTTGTGCCCTATAAAGTGTAATCCGTCGTTGTAATTGCATGATTCAGACATAATAGAAAAAGTGAAAGGCTAACACTAGGTTACAGTAGATATCTGAAATAGTATCTGAAACATGCCATCACAATGTTACAAAAGGCCACTTAATCTTAGTTTCTAACACCACTGACGGATAGCCAACTTCAATTACTTCATAATCCTCGAAAGACAACAAAAAGGGCTGCAAGGCCTGTAATAAATAATAAATCCCTCTTTAGTGTCCCCTGGAAAAAGCTTCTGTTGTCTTGTGAGCTTCTTGCAGCGAGTTTTCTAAACGGTGTGCATGTGTTGTCATGTTGGTAAAAATGTTTTCTAAATGCTTGTGTTGTTTCTCTTTGCAGTGCACTGAGCTGTCAAAATACACAAGTATTCAGTCACTGATTCAACTATAAAGGCCCCACCACCAAAAGTCAAAAAAAGAGTTTGGTAACTGCTATTAGTCTATAATGATTAACAATAATTTGAATTTTTGCGAATAAGATTTAGAGCTTGCTATGATGATGTTCAAGGTTCATTTTCATGAGTTAAAGCCATGGTGCGTAGTTTCTGTCTCCCCATAAGGAAATCTAAGTAATGAAATCAAAACTATGGGCACATCCAGTCCTCCACACAGTTGCTAGTAACCAAGGACGACACTGAGGATTAAAAAAAATCCTCAATTATCTTTCGTTTTGTCTGGACCATGTACACATGCGTGTTAACACAGATGACAAAATAAACATCCTGCAGTTAGTTTTATGCTATTTCTCTGGTCGACAATTGGTAGCAGTAACGGGCCAAGACAAATAGCAATGCGCCACCAAAGAAGAAGACTGCTAGCAAAGAAATATGCATGTAAACAATGCACAAAAAGTATACACAAAATGTGTTTTAGTGAATTTTGGAAGAAGCTAACATGCTTAGCACTAGTCATCCTACCCGCTGGTGATCTCTTCCATCCGGCCGTTCCTCCCTAGGAGGTCCCCATCACTCATGTAACCTGCCATCTCCATCTGCTTCCCTCCTTCCAGCCCTCCTCCTCCCTTCTCCCCCTGCTCCGCCCCCTTCGCCCCTGCTGCTGCTCGCCTCAGGGGGGCGTTGTACACAAACCTGGAGGGGTCCGAGTGCCCGGAGTAGCGCCCTGTGGTGGTGCCAGCGCTCGTCGTGCTAGCCCTGGGCGCAGCATAGCTGTTGGGCATTGAGGGGGCGTCGCCTGCCTGGAGACGCGGGGTTTGTGATTGGCCCAGACGCCAGGCCATGGGGGAGGAGCGTGTGGTGAGGGCTGGTAGACTCCGCCCATTGACCTCAGTAGTTACCGTGGTGTCGAAGGTTGTCTCTAGTGTACTGTGGACATGGAGGTGTAGAAAGAGAAAATAAATGGTTGGTTAAATTAAACTTTTGACATGAAACAGCAAAAAACCTAAAGTTATCAACTTAGTATTTTTTCACAGATGTTAAGTATTCCAGTATGGAGGGTCTTGGGAAAAGTGCCTCATATGGACTAAATAACAAGTCTTTGTCATCATGTCAGGTGCACTCCTATGCAAATGGAAAAATCATTCAGGTGAAAAGATCTGTCATATTTAAAGTGGAAGGCTGTCTACATCAGTTGACTTCCACTCGCTTCAAATCCCATGCAGTTTCTTCTGACATTGCTTTATGTGTTTGTGACCTTCCTAAAGTGCTGTTTCTTCCAGTGGGTTAACTTGGGGAGGGGGAGGAGAGCAGAAAGTGAATGCTCCCTTGAGAACATATGTCATACCATCACGGTACATCACATAGAGATGGAGATAGAGAGAGAGAGAGAGAGAGAGAGAGAGAGCTATGTTTCTATCTATCTATCAAGTATATTTGATAAACACTTTTGAAATGCCACAGAAAATAAAATCTGAAACAGTCGCATTTGCATAAGCAGGGATGTAGCAAGAAAATACACCTCTGAAATGTCAAAAAAGAAAGTTCTTTAAAGATAGACTTTGTCAAAGGCAACTTTGCAGATATGTATTGCATTGTCATTTCCAGTAGGGTTTTCTAAATTGCCATTTTTTATCAACATTAACTAATGAATAGCAGGATTTAAATGCCTCTTTTGTAGGAAAGAGAAGTGTCAGAATAAATGAACTGTTAGCAAATAAAGGCAACCAAGAACAGAAATAAAACCTGATGATCAAATGTTGTAGAAGGATGCAAACATGTCAACTCCTGTGCAATACATGACTTCCATCCTTCAAAAGGATTTCTTGCCAGATAACTTCTTGCAACAAAGAAGAGCAAAATCCTGCTTGATTTTTTCACATTGGCACACGACATGATAGAAGTGCTGCAAGTGAGCCTGCATGAATGAAAAATAATATACTCACACACCAAGCCCTGCAGCTTGATGTATGTGGACACAGAAAGCAAAGCATGGCAGTGGTACCTTACTGGAGCTCTCTCTGCTGGGAAAAAGAGTGCACTACATTCACATGATGACAGGCTGAACACACCACCCAATACACCACAAAGCTTTGAGGAGAATTTGCTATGTGTACTCTAAACACAAACATGCCTGTGTAAACAAGATGGAATGCGTGCTGCATTATATATGACACATGTTGCCATGGAAACATGACTAACACATATAGGAAAAGTGTAAACAGGATTAAGGCTTTTCTAGCATGGATGTTAACACTATAATAAACCATCATGTACGATTTACACAATATAAGGTTATGATGTTTGTATGTTAATACGTTAAATTGTAGAATTATCAGCATATTCATTCTAATGTAATTATGCAATGTCTGCCAGTATATATAAATACTGTACAGATGCAGCCTATACAAACATGTACTGCATGGTTCCTGTACAAATGCTAAAATATAGCCTTTGGAAACAATACCTTTAAGGTAAAAATGCAGCTCATGATGCAGTTGAAGTAGAGGACAATGGCTGGATATGTGGGGGGATGAGAGATACTCCTATGTGGATGCCAGCCTTCATTAACGGACAAAATCAATAACATCTTCAAGCAGTGTCTCACACATCAGCAGTGAGAGAGGTGTGAGAACAGCATTGTGTGTCTGTGTGTGTGTGTGTGTGTGTGTGTGTGTGTGTGTGTGTGTGTGTGTGTGTGTGTGAACAGTGAGAAAGGGCTGTACACTGCACCCCTGTAATGCCAAGTGCCAACATGAGAGGGGCAGCGATGCCAGCCATATTCACAACTCATCTCTATCAACACCTCCTGGGATCAACACACACACACACACACACACACACACACACACACACACACACACACACACACACACACGCAGTGCCATATCAGATTACCAAGACGCCAAGTAAATAAAAAAAGAAAAGAAAATAATTGCTTATCTGACAAGTGATCCCGGCCGAATATGGAAATACAGGAATCAATTTGCCAAGTTATTTAAATCAAAATCATTTAACTATTCTTACACAATGTGGTACCATTGAAACACCTTTTCAGGGACACCTTAGTGTGCTAAATCAGCTTATCTTTATCTCCTGGCAGTAGAGAGAAAAAAAGAAGAGAGACAGATAGACAGAATGAGACTGTATCCGTGCGTGCGTGTGTGTGTGTGTGTGTTGAGATAAAAGAGCATGTGCCACATATGAATACACATGTTCAATTTAAAAAAATGTAATACCAAATGTATGATTAGAGACAACATATAACAACATATTGTTATTGTTTGTTAAACTGCTGCTTTTTCAGGATCTTTGCTTCATTACACTATGTGGTATAAAGCAGAACCCAAACCAAAATAAATCCGAAGAGAGGGAGGCTTTTTTTCTTTGGCCAAGAGCTCAGCGGGACAAGAATCCATGTTGACAGCAGGGGATTGGTTATTGCTGAGCAATGCTAAATATAAATACACTGGAACTTTCCCTTGCTGCGGCTAATGAGGTCTGAGAGTTTAACAGTTAAACATGTATTTCTCATGGAGGTTCATTCACTGATTTGTGTAAAAATGTAATTCTGCAGCACCATTTCAAAGGCTCTCAAATGTCATGTTCAATATTGGCCACAGTATTTTTTGCATTATAGCAGTTCTTTCATGCTTTGCACCATATAGCTTTGTCACTCTGAACATGGATCAGGGTTTCTCATACACACATACAGTGTGCAGTATACAGTAGCAGCAACTCAGAGAAGCAACCTTTGAAAAAGTATGAACAGATTGTAAAGCTCCAGTCTACCTCTGGACCGATAATCAATTAGTCATTTTGGGATGACAGGACTCTTTAATTCTCAGGCAGTTATTTGCTCTTTTACAAATAACGATCCAAACAAGATCAGCTACACAGCCTTACACTCCAGAGTTGTTTAAATGAATTTATTTTAGAATACTTTTTTAAGTTTGAGGTTTCCAGGGAAAGCCAGCATCTTTATACTCTTCTCAACTGTATGTCTCTAGTATCTAGATATTTATATTTTTCAGTTTTTTTTAGACATGATATATTTATATTTATCACTCTACATGCTCTGGACACCCATATAACCATTTTTTAATTTTTTTTTATTCATACCCTAATAACTCGATTTTTCCACTGTGTTTGTAATTGTTTCTGTGCTGTATTCTTTTAAACTGTGAACTTTGCATGTAATTTCGTACTACAGTGTACTGTGGTATGACAGAAATCTAGTGCATGCTGCTTTCTTGGATAGCTTGTTGGATAACTATTGCTGCTGAACATCATGCCTCTATTGGGGTTGGTATTACCCATAGACTGTAGAAGAGAAGTGGACGTAGCCACCGTGACCTCACCCATACCGTTTTTATGCCTTAAGTCTGGCATTTTGGCTGTCCATCTTATTTTTTTGTAGCCAGAAAGGGATGGGATGAACGAGGGGTGAATCGGACTGAAAAGCCAAGGACACCACCTCGTAGCAACTTGGCAATCACAAGCTAGCCACGCCCTAAAGCATCCCTTGCTTTATTGTGCATTCAACTCTAAATTGGACCACAAATTTACAAAATGAACATGCTCTACTGAAGAAGACTTGCTATTGACACCATAAACTTGTTATGAAAATTTTTAGTGATGTAATAAATCACGTGATAAGTAGGCTCATTTTCTCATTCTACTGAAACAGACTTCTTGGAGTCACCCCCTGCAGGAAATTAGATAGAAGGAAGGTAAACAGCACTTTTACATTGGCTTTCCCTTTCAAGCCCAGAAATTGCTTTTTGGTATAAACTCATAAACTGAAAGTTAAATCTCAACAAAGTCTCCAAAATCACTTCCTTATTCACTCATTTACAACTCACTATATGAAATAAGCTTGTTACTTTAAGGTGAGCCATTATTTGAGATTTTAGACACATGAGAAATTCCATTTTGCGTCATTACAGGTGTAGTATTGCACAACACATGCAATATTCACACATTCTGGAATTGATACAACATGTAGTACACTATCTTGACTATCTACCATTAGGTTTGTATTCCACTGAGTTGTATTAGCTTATGTATAAAAGGTGAAAACTGTTCCACTGTCAGTGTTGAAAAATCTTTCAAAAGTGTTTCTTTTGTTAGGCTCAACATAAACATAAATCTTGTACTTCCAGCAGCAGATTTAAAAACTAATAAGTGTGCTTATATGAACTGGCGTAGTGGACAGACTTAGTTAGCCATAGTTGGCGTCAATTTATCTATCAATTTCAGTTGCAGTTAGCAGTCTGGTTTCATGAACTGGATTTATGTCAAAAATAAGTTATAAGTTACATTTTTAAGACTCAATTGTGCAAAAAAAACAAAAAAACATTTAATTAAACTAAAAATACTGGCATGTGTCACTACCTTGTTTTGTAGCAGTGAGGCTGGCATTGGTGCTGGCACATGTTAAACCGTACTAGATTGAGAGCAATTTCAGAGAAATTGCTCATCGCCATCACAGCGCACATCTTCAATCTGGATCCTGAGAAAGGTTCCCCGCCAACACAACCATCATTCAGACACACAAATGCACACACGCATTTCAGTCAGAACAGCCAAGTCGCTTCCCATCTTCCATCATAGACTGAAAACTCATCTTGTCAAGAAGTGCTTTCCTCCAGCTCAATCATGACACCACTCAGTCTCTCACAAAAACATTGTCTGGGATTGAAAAGTACCTCTGGATTTGACCCATCATTACTGTTAAGAACTTGTAATTTTGGTAGCTAGCTTTTCTGTATGGTTGTAGTCATTGCAAATCGCTTGTTGTTGAAGCGTCAGCTAAATGTACATTAAAAAAGAAAAAAAAACGCAGAATCCTGTACATGTGCGCAAATACGACCAACAGCTATCTCCTCAGTTCAAAAGCAATGAATAATTAAGTCTCCCCCTCGTCTCCTCACTCCAGATGTAAACACAAAATAAACAAACCGGTCGGGGTGAAGCTATTATGTTCAAAATGTCTTCTGGCGGGTGCTGAATCCCCATGGGACTAAACAGGGATCCCTCAGGCTCCAGCAGACAGGGACACATGAGCAGGGAAGATTTCCCTTTTCTGCTTGCTGTGCCAGGTTTGTCTTTGAAGATGAAGGCATGCCTTTACGCCTTCACACAGAGCGGTTTCTTTTCCCTTCAACTGACAATCAATACCATTTTCCATTGTCTGGATAGAAATGAAAAAAAAACCTTTAGAGGAGGGAGACTTAATGTCTTTTTTAATCAATACTGTTTGTCTGTGGAGGCCCCAACACATAAGGATCTCTGAAGAATGTGGCGGATGTGAACTGAGCTGCAATGACGGCTGCAGTATCAAAGTAGCAAGGTCAGTTCAAAAGACAGGGACACGGTTTCATGGCCTCGGAAACTGTAGTGCTACCACATAGAGCTTTTTCAACTGGGTTAATCATTTTGAGTAACATTAGCTGCCACGAGCTCCCAAGCAAGCATGCAATATCTAGTCAGTTTATCTTTCATACTGAACGTCAAACTTCTGGGAGCAAAGTCCTTATGGAGCAGAGAGGCCCAAACCCATAATGCTGTAGAACTAATGGTGGAAAGAGCAGATATCAGTGAGCTCCATAATCCCCACAGTAGTATGTTTTATCTAACATGGCAGTGAACTTTAGAATGTAGATTGCAATATTAAGAATTGGTATTTGGCGTTGTCTTTGCAATCAGCTAGCTTTCTGTTCTTTAGTGCAATCATAAGATAGGTAAAATATCTGTTGTGAATATATTCCTTGTCAAGTCGCATTCAATAGCAATGCTATACACACGTTCAGACTGGGAATGTGGCAAGTAACAACATACACAATGTTACCGATCTTCATTTCAATAAATTCTAATTTTGTGCTGGCACTGAAGAATTGCCTAGTTTAGTCACTATTCTTGTATTCTGCTCCATTAGAAATAAATGGACAAGCGCACCCTTCGTTTATAGCGAAGACCTTTCCTTCCTGAATATGTAAAAGATGCAGTGGAGGAGGAGGGGAGCAAGCGTCTGTGTGAGCTGTGGCCATGGCGTTGACAAGTGAGGGGGCACACAGGGGACGGGCATGGGAGGTGTCAAAAGACAACCAAGGTGGCAAAGATTACAAAAAATAAAACTCTTAAAAAAGGTGACCTAAGGGTCCCTTGTTTGCGTCTGGCTCCTCATCTCTCTCTCTCATTTCCTGTCATAAGCCAAGCCATAAAATGACCCTTTAAAATTAAATAAATAATGATAAATACAGAAAACAATTTTGAATTTTTTTTGTATGTATATTCAAACAATTACAAACAATACACTGAGACCAATGAGTAAAACTTCAGGCCGGAACTTAATGATCAAAACTGCTAAAAATATGAAAGGTGAAAAGTGTGAAAAGATAAGGATACTGATTATGCCTTCACAAATCTGCTTCTGTATAAAGCATACAACTTCTGCTCTTTTCAGTGTTGACTTGTAAAGGTGAATGCTTCCACCAGCACATCCAGTATATAGGCTTAACTGTTGACATGACAATTGACTATATATCCAAGACAAGGGTAAAAAAAATGTTCATATTTAATGTTTTTTTGTGCAGTTACTAGTAAAAAAAAAAAAACTACAGTGGCTGTTGCTGTGCTTGTGAACTACATTTCCATGTTTTGATGATTCCTGCTGAACACCCAGTCTGCATGAATGGGGTGTAAACAGGCATTGAGGGAGTATCCCAAAGACAGACCATGGAGAAAGTGTGATGACTATGACAGTAATGTCTTCTCGAGCATAACAGCAATTAATTACTAAAGGGGCTTAAAAGCGTCATAGTGATTACAGCCATTTCTTATCCAGGGGACAGATTAGGATGGTCGGGCCAGCCTTTTATCATGGACAGAATTGGCATGCATACTCAGAGGCTATCCTTCTATTTAAAATATAAACATGTCCGCAGTGACACACAGTCAGGAGCCAACCATCCTTTTTTCCATTAAATGTGATGGTTGCTTGCTGCTTTGCTGTTATGTTGCTCCAAATCACACACACCTACAAACATGCAGACACCCCATATGATGCTAATTTGGAGGTATGATGATGCATTTTGTACATAATTCACGCTGACTGTCCTTGTGTGCCTAATGCATGAGAATGAGACTCGTAGTCTTAGACCCAACACTGCACACCCCAACCCTTTGTGCCCCAGTGTATTAAACGTGTTGGTAAGACAATGGTGCTGTATTGATTGCGCCTGGCTGAGACTCCTCGAAATAAAAAAGGTACAAAATACACACACACACGCACACACACACACACACACACACACACACACGCCCATCTGTCATGGCTGGCTGAAGCCTGGCCACCATCTTCCTCTGCAAATGGGGCAAAACACACAAAATAACAGACTGAGGGAGAAGCAGAGAGGCTAGCAGGGAACCATTGCCTCGGGAGCTGACATAAACCAATGGTTGTCATTTTTGTCCTCGCCTGAGCCGCAGCCGCTACACTGTTAGATTGTCCATGTTGCCCATGGCTCACAGATGGGACAGTCTTTTAAGGTGCTGGTTGTCGGTCAACACCTGAATGTCATTACGTGTTTGCCAGCTGGTGAGGAAGGTGACGCCTATTTTTGAATTACATATCAAAAATCAGAACGTTTTTTATTTTCCAAGGACAACTGATGCACAAGGAAACTGACTTGCATAATAAGTGCTGAGACATAAAACTGTGATCACAAAGGAAATCTTCAGTGGTTTGGTTGTGACATGTGTGGCTCTCCTTCATAGTGTGTCTTTTGTTTTGCCTATGACACATCGTCACAGCCCAATCAACTTGTCACATATTACATTGGTGTGAAAAAAGCCTTTGAAAGCAATCACATATAGGCTGCAGCTTTCAGATGAGATGATAATATTATGGTTACTCTGTTGTTCTTGTTCTTCCATTCTTTATATTTCGCATATTTGCTTTTTTCTGTTGATGGTCACAGAGATACTAGAATCTATACCAGCAGGCAACATTACCGTGTTTATTTTATAAAGCTGCTAGGACCAATGTTTTCATATTTACAATGAATCAACTGTGTATTGGGAACTAAAAACCAACAAAGAATTATAACCACCTCAGCTCAATGGAGTGCGTTTGCATCTTTTAACTTATTGTTCTAGTATTGTTCTAGTATTCTGGTATTCTAGTATTATTGTTCTAGTATTCTGGCCTGGAACTGTATTGTTTTGGCCAAAAAGCTGAAAAAACAACAACAACAGGACACTACCTTCCCAGCCCCGAAGGTTAGTCTCGCATTGCCAGACCTTCCTCCACATCGCCGCGTAGAAGGTCTGACTGGTCCACACAGCATTCTGGGATGGCATTTCTTTAAACCAATCCCAATCATCATGGGCCTAAGTGGCGGACAGAGCCACTGTGTTTCTGCAAAAGAGCCTCAGGAAGGGACTTGTTTTGGTGGAACATGTACGTTCAAAAGATGTTTTAGTCGTGCAACAGAAAACTCCAATTGGACATATAGTCTAGCTAGCTGTCTGGATTTACCCCACAGAAATCTTAGGAGCAGCTAACCATAGTCCTCTGAAATCAATTACTTCTATATTTTGGTCGGATCACAATGTCACCTAAAGTGAATCAAACTCTAGTGCACTTTGAAGCGAACCGAGACCCCCGTTTTGAGATAGACCAGAGTCAGGTTGTTTGGTACGCCCCACAGCTTTTACACTACCCCAAAGGAACCGGACTATCTAACCAAACGCTCTAGGGTTCTTTTAAAACGGAACAAACTGCCCAGCTGTGAAAGCACGCGTATAAAGACTAGCTGGTGATCACAGTGAAGCAGTAAGCGGCTGAAGAGCCAGGTATTTTGGGAGATAGTGGAGAGCAGACAGACCCAAAGAAGCCAAACAGCAAACTTTACTTATAGTGTTTAGAAAGAGAAGTTTAGATGTGACTATATCATATGTCTCTTAAAAAAAAGCTGAAGTGTCCTATAATAACCACTGGCAGCCAAATGCAAAGTTTTCTCTGCATTTGATTTCTAAAACAAGTGTCTGATTGAAGTTGCAGGCTGCCTGCAGGAAGCCAGGTGGTGGGTCGAACCTTTGAAGCCAACCAGCAAATGTAGCAGTAGTGGTCAGCCATAACACACTGTAACACTAATCTAATGCCAGTAAAAGTATAAATAATTAAGTGATCCACCTAAGAAGCAGAAGGGAGCATTATAAACATTTGGTTTGTGAGATATAAATGAACCTAATCGAGGTGTTACATGACACTACTGTCTCAGTTAGATAACATACCAGCTTAAAGGAATCCCTATGTGTATTATGATTGGTGGAGATTAGATTGACTGTAAAAACAAGGAAATGGTGGCATTAGACTGTTTTAGGAAAGAATTACTGCTTAGTTTTGCATATGCTGTAGCTACAGCCTTGACAGTTTAGAGAGTTTATGACTGGAGGGTTGATGGACGGACTCTACGATTTCCTGGAGAAAAATGTATCTGCAAAACTAAAATCAATCTCTTGTTGTCGTTTTCATTATAAATCCATGGTCCCAATAAATTTATTGTAGGCATTACCAGTAAGTAACGGAGGGTGCCATCTGTGTGCCTACCTGTGGCTGATCTGTGTCCCCCGTAGACTGGACATGGTTTCTTCCAGGTTCTGCCGCAGGTCAGCGATGTTCTTCACCGTTCTCATGCGTCTTGTCTCAGGATCCTCTCCTGGAGACACATTTTGTATGATTAAGCAGCAAAATATTTAGACCCACGCACACACACACACACACACAAACACACACACACACACACACACACACACACACAGACACACACACAGACCGAAGCAGTTACCCACGTAGGCTATACACGCACAAAGAGACACACACACAGACCGAAGCAGTTACCCACGTAGGCTATACACGCACAAAGACACACTATGAGGTGTGAGGAAGACATCTGACATACAGCATTTTATTGCATGTCATTGAACGTCTCCGTAGGGAAACAGAATGATGACCGATCACGATGACAGCCAGCGTGGCTGCACGTCTCCAAACCCCATGTCGACAATTGGAAAGCCCTTCAATGAATCAGCCTGTCAGTCTGCACCACATGTCCTTCCTTTAGTCTAAAAAGTGGATACGTTATTTTACACAGTACTGGCATTTTTTCCTTCAGGCCAATGCCTGAAATGTCGTGCCATGACACCATGCGGTCTGTTGGCTAGTTTGGGGCACAGTCGTGTCTGCGAAAGCAAACTCTGTCACAGCTGTGCTTCTTTGTCAGGCTCTGTCAGGCCACTTCAGTCCGCCGTCTTCCTACCTCGTCCTACAGCAGCATGCATCTAAAAGTCATATGTTTCATGTTCTTCTTAGGCACTTGTTTCACTCGCGGCTAGGCCTGTTGATGCTAACAGGCACAGTGTGGGCGGCATTTCACAGTGAGCTGTGGACGCACAGAAAAGTATCTGCTTGTCTGCTCCAATCAAGGCTCTCTGTTATATTATATCCGCAGGCGGAAACCACAGAATGGGTAATTAACAAGTGGTATTAGACATAGAAAGGATGCCGAGCTTTCCAGTGTTAAGGTGCTTTCAATTGCAGATATTGTACAACAAGTCAACAACGCAGTGTGATGGTACGATGAGTGCAAGCTCTGTCACTATGTGCTGGTTTCAGTGCTCTAAGCAGACATACTGACAGCCTACCGTGATTACAGTCACTGGGGCAAATAGAGGCAGATGGGAGCAGTGGTATCTTGGAGGTTTGAAAACGCCCCCAGCGACTCCTGTTGCACAGCTCAGTGCCAGGGGGATATAAATTGTTAAGGTGTTTATACGCTAGATTATGAAGCAGGTCGGTGTCGAAAATAAGCAGAAAAGCTCAGCCGGTTTTCCCTGGATAAAATTTATATCAATTTCAGAGTTTACCTCAAGGCATTTGGATACATTTTCTAGCAAAATTGCATACTGGAAACATTTCATTTAAAAAAAATACACAGTGTGCAAAATTGTGCTCGGCATTTTTTCTTTGGCCTTACTACAGGTCATGTCTTCTTCATCACAATGAAAAAATGATTTGATTTGAACAGGCTGCCAGTATGAAGCTGATCTTGCACACTGACGCCAATCGTCCTGTTTTGATGTGCGCTGCACAATGCTAGAATCCCTTTGTTCCTCAGGTAGGGCGTCTGTGATATTTAATTTATTCAAGTCTCCTTTTTGAAAGGGAATTACTTCTTTTATATGCTGTAAGTATAGTAAATGATGCAGTTATCTTGACCATGTCTGTCATGTAGAGAGCCTCCTAAAGTGATCATATCATGCTTTTTGGCTTTTTCCCTTGCCTTTCTTGTGTCATATATCTTTGTTGTGCACGTTATAGTTTTCACACAGTGAAAAAGCCCCAAGTCCCCCCCCCAAAGGGACTTGCCATCTTCAACAGAAAACACTGTTCACAAACTGCTCCAAACAGCTCTATAGTAGTCCAGCCTCTACTTTAGAGACGAACGTGCATTACTTTGTACCACACGTTACAATCATAGACAGTTAAAGAAGTGGACCAACAGATCCCGTTGCTCTGGACGGAGACAAGCGAAAGACATTAGAAGCACTTTTCCGGTGATTGCTGAGCGTTACTACGCAGCCTCAAACTGAGCTTGACGACATTGATGTGACGTAAATGTTCTGGTAGCTGTGCCAAGAAAAATCTCATTCCCAATTAGCAGAGACAGGGAACGTAGGTTACAGTATGTTAGGAGATAACATAAGCACAGGCTAATTATTGCTAACTAAAATACTAGTTAACGTTAGTTATTAAACGTTAACAGCTGATGTAAGTCCAAACTGTCTGCGAGCTTCTCCTGACAATACAGTGATTTGTCGACTACGCGGCGGTAAGTTGCTTGGTTATGAGACAATCTTTAGTCTATTTTTACAAAAACCTCTGCTTCGGAGCCATAACATGAGATACACGGTGATGGAGCCTTTTATACATTGTTGTGTTTCTTTAGAAATAAACAATGGACAAATAGAGTCTTGAAACACTTCAGATGTAAAGTTATTTGTTGTCAAAGTCGTCAAAATGAATGACAGTCAATGGGATGCTAACATAGCATTAAAATAGTGTCGTAGGACCTATGATTAGAGAGGAGAGGCTTACCCCCTTGGTTATAACGCTCGCCTAGCTGCTAGCATGGCACGCCCTCATACTCTGCTTCTAACTGGCTTGTAGTGTTTACCTAGCTGCTGCGCATGTGCAACTCCCAAAAAAGGTGGAACAGAAGCGATCCATCACTCTGTACCTAAAAAAGAGAGCTAAACACACAGGGTGAAATGAGGAGCTGCAGCAATATGTAATACAGCACAAATATGGAGTTTTTTTGAAAATTAAACTATGTAAACCTATTCTGATATAACCTCATAATACAATTTTCAACCTGAAAATGAGCATAATATGAGCACTTTAAATAAAAGTTCTATCAGTGGGTCATTGTCTAATGCCTCATTTCCACTTCATGGAAAGCCCCAAAAGATCACGTTGAGTTGAGTAAGGCCGTGCCATACCATGCAGAGGAAATGCGGCATCAATCACATTGTTTAAAGACTTAACAATTTCAGCAAGATCTAAACACTATGTCTGCACTCAAAAAATCTTCTTCAAAATTAAGTCAAGACATGACCTCAATTATTCTGTAGGGCACTATGTAATGACTTCACGGGGTATAGAGCGGTCTCGTATAATCGAGGTTATGTTTTGTATTTGCAGAGCAAACAGACTGAGGCTGTGAGGCCGAGGTGGTGCCCCATGTTCTTAACCTCTGACCTCATATCAGCTTTCCACTCTGTGGTCAGTAATTAGAAATCGATGAGGCACGTACAGTTTGACGTAATGAATGAATCCAAAACTTACAAGAAAAAGGAATACATTTGATCACAGTGACAAAATTGTGTTCACATCCAATGCACGCAAGCTCCCGGGCCCTGAATTTATTCCTGTCAGGATGGAACTCATCTGACACAACACTAAGTGATAAAAAGTTTCCTTCGAAGCCCAGAACGAAATGATATTGCCATTTCTCAGTGTGTTGCGGCTCCATAAGGAAAGGAGATCCAGTCTAAGAATTAACGTTACCACAAACTCAAAGCATCACTGTTATCTGAATTTCTCTTTTTCTCTAATTCTTCTTCTTCCCTTCCCCCATATTCCTCTCCTCTCCTCCTGTAACCAGGGCCCCTTCAAGAAAGATCCAATTACAATCCCATTATAGAAGTGACATGAGGGGATCTGGCCCTGGAGTCTCCATCATGAACGTACGGACACTTTATGCAACATAATGAAGCAACCCAAAGTGTGTGAGTGCATTTATGTTTGTTTTTTTGTGTGCAAGCGTGTGAGCAATTCACGGCGGTACAGGAGCAAAGGTCTTCCCTGCACCGGGGAGTGCAGGCCAACGCTTTGCACACTTGCAGCTTTACACTCATAATTCCAAAATACAATACCTATTACCAGCTCAGCACCGTTTTGTTGGATCAAGAAGAGAAGCAGACATGTGAGTAGCTAAATCCCAATTACCTAATATCCCAACGCAGAGGCTGCTTATACACTTATCACTGGTGTTTCCACTTCAGTATCCAACACTACAGAAAGGTGAGAAGCCACAAAGCATTTATTTGGATTCAAGCTGCTGTCCAGCTCTTGGCCCGGTGAGGCTGTTCAGCAGCCAAACTGGGTCTGTGGGGAGGATCGAAAAGGGCACGGAAGGAGGGAAGGTACACAATGCGTTTCCTAACAGGCGTTGCAGCACATTGAGAGCTTGTTAATACGCATCAACAACAACTGCTCCCTAAGGCTAAACGCTCAAACTGCCACGACAGCAGCTGGAAAGCCTACTTTGACGGGGTGAAAGAGTTCTTTAAAAATGGAAATGGGTTTTGAGCAGTCTGGACAGATCTCTGACACACACATAGAAACACATACGAAGGCATGCATGTAGGCAAAAAAAAATATATAATAACACCTGTATGCATGCACACACGCGCACACATACACACACACACACACACACACACACACACACACACACACACACACACACACACACACACACACACACACACACACACAGCTGTAATAATAAGCTATTGATCATGTTGGCTATGTGACTCACAGGCAGTGAGGGAGGTGCAAGTAATAAAAGCTGCTTCAACCGTGGGTGAGGTGTTGTTTTTCCATCATCTATAGCTCAAGGTATTTCTTCTTTATGCTGCATCATGCCTCAACCTGCTTAAAGGAAAAGCTGCCCATTGCCAAAGCTCACCCTGCTATGCTGCACAAATTGACTTTGCTCTATCTGTAGAGTCACAATAATGCTCTCTACTGTCACATCTATGTAAAAAAAAGTATCAACTGAACATTCCCCTTCCCTCTCCTCTCACATCAAAGCCAGATCTGTACATGGGTGCTCCTTCCAAAAGCACACATCATTCACTCCATGGCATGCTCTCCCAAGCTAGCCATTAATGGGGCTACTGATGAGGTGTGGTAAGGTACCTGTAGGTATGGGTTAGAATCCAGCTGCAAAATTCACAGTACAGTGAACAATGCTGCACACACATCAGAAAGCCTCATTTGCATACTGGGAGTGTGCGTTATATGCAAGTGATGAAAAAGAATGTGTCCATGAATTCAAACGCCTGCTACTTGAGTAGGGAAGGGAGTGTGTATGTGTGTATGTGTGTATGTGTGTGTGTGTGTGTGTGTGTGTGCTTTCACAGCCTTTTTTCACATATTTCTTTTAAATGATGTCTTAAAATGTTAATGGTGTGCCATGAGAAATAGGTTTCCACATCATGGGGATTAAGAACATAACCAGCTTATTGAAGGCTTTTTCTGCTTTGACACAATATTCTGCTAAAGTTTGCATTTTTAAACTCAACCAAAAACTTAGTCACTTCACATTTACATATTTTATTTTACACCCTGTACAAAGTTTCTAATTTGTGGTGTCAAGGTGGTGTCATAGTAATCCTTTTGTGTTGGAGGAATCCGCATATGACTTGTGTCTACAGTATGTAATGCCTTTCACATTCATGCTTATTTCCTAGAATTTGTTAACTGTGTTGACTTACGTGGGCGAGGCGGCGTGTGCAGCACCTGCTCCAGGTCGCCCAGCATGGTGAGGATCACCTCTTTATCCAGCTGAGCCGTTCCCTCACGCGGCCCCCCCCCTGAAACCTCCTCCTCTGCCCAATACCCGCCATCCTTCTCCCTGCCTGCCTGCTTCCCACCACCCCTGCCTGCTGCCGGCTCCTCATCTGAACGCCCGCTGCTGCCCTCTTCGTCTGTTCCCCCCTCCTCCCTGGACGTCCGCGCTGGCTCAATCCGTGGGTGGCCGCTGTACGACGCCCGCTGTGGCCGCCCGCCTGCACCTGTGCATCGCCAAGGGACCGGGATGAGGGAGTGCTCGGACTGAGAAAGCACCTTGGTGAGGGAGAGTGACAGGGATCGAGCCCTGATGCTCCGCACACCTCCACCCCTTGTGACAACCTCCTTCCTCGGGCTTCCCTGCAGGCTGCCTCCTGCCCGCTGTGTGGAGGATGAGTACGACAAAGAGTTCTGGGGTTGCGAAAGACGAGGCGGGGGCTCGCCGAGCTCAAAGGAGTACACCCGCCGCTCGCTGTCGCTGAGCAGGGTCAGGTTGGTGAGCGAGCGCTGCTTGATCCGCAGGTTGAGGTTGTCAGGGAGAGGCTGGGGAGGCCGCCGAGCGGGGCTGCCACCCTGATACACCGAGAACTCTGCTCCTCTCTTCATGTCTGCCTTGGCGCCTCTGGTGCCTCAGCGAGTGAAACTGTACATGTAAGTGGATCCACCTGTGTGCAGCTCTCTGTTTCACATCTTGGCTGCACTGTCACTAGAAGAGCAGATTGAGGGAGGGAGGAATCGGAGGACGGCGGAGGCAGAGATATGTGTCCCCACGTCTCACACCTCCCGAATGACCTCCAGGCTTCAGGCAGTGAAAACAAGTATGGGGCAAAGATCGGAGAGGAAAACTCCCTCTCAGGCAGGTAGGTAGAATCCACCTCCATCCTTGAGCCAGTCCATGCTCTTGGTCAGGCGTTGAGCCCGACACACACACTTATTTATTCCACTGCTTCTCCTGCCCTCGTGCTTTTTTGCCTTGTCTTCTTGGCTCCTTTCTATGCCTCCACCACAGTCAGGGGCGTGGATGAACGAGTAGCTACATCTCCCTTCCCTCACTAACACGTTCTCTCTTCCTTCTGTGCTCGCACTCTTATCTTTTCCCCTATTAAACGTCTCTTTTCATTCACTCTTATCTCACTCCCTCCACCTTCTGTTCCTCCTTTAATTACCAGCTCACCGCCACAGTTCTCCTGCCTCCGCTCTGACTCTCTGACACTGCCTCTCTCCTCACAGCGGAGAATGAGCGGATGCCGAAGCCGGCGAACGGGCTCGCATAGCTCTCGGTTTGCTTATTCCTTCCTGCAATATACTCTCTCTCTCTCTCTCTCTCTCTCAGCCCTCCTTCTCTGTGCTTATCACCCTCTCTTTCTCTTAATCCCCTCTCATTCTCTCACTTTCTGTTCACTTCCATCCTCTTCATTACCCTCTCCTCTCTCTCACACTATCCTTCCCTCTCACTTTCTGTCTCTCCATCTCTCCCTTGCCGTGTGACAGGGAGTTGTTTGGACAGCAGCACCTGTAAGCTTGCAGCCACTGCTGCACCGCGCCGGCCACCCGACTTAATTAAATGCTATCTTGAGGTGCTAAAGCAGAAAGCCCGCAGCTTACCATGGCTCAGCAATGAGACCACAGAACCAACATATCCCCATCAATCAGTGAAAGCTTTATCAGGCCTGTCGCTATTAGTCACAGCTGTCTTCCACACATTCTTTAATCGTAGTTACCAACATCTAGTAGGGACTGGAAGCAGTTGCCGCAGAAACCATAATCAAGGTTTTCCCTTTGTGTGTGTGTGTGTGTGTGTGTGAGACCCGTCTACATATTATTAAACAGCCGTTCACAATTTACTATTTGCTACTAATCAAAACAGACAGATACAAACCAATAAAACTACATCAGAGCTTATCCTAAACAGTTTTTTTCTTTTCTTGTCTACAAATAATTTCACAAAAGCTTGAACCAACATGTGAATAAAGAGCTTGTATATGTAAAAAATTAGCGTTGTCATGTGGTATTTGCGGTATGCATATACTTTCTCAGCCCCTCTATGGAGAAAGAGTCTGGAAGGCGAAGAATGTGAAATGACCATGAAACGTGTAACAACAAAAAGCAAGTGTTTGAAATGGACCCCAAACAAAGGGAACGGTCCGCGCTGCAGTCTAATTCCATCCTTTAAATGACGGGCTACGGAAAAGCCGCGACCAAAGCAAAATGTCTGGAATGCAATGCCGACCTGACATCCCCTAACCTTTAATCACGCGCTGTTGTTTGTGTACACTGCTCTTTGTAGACGCTTTAATATGGCTTCACTTCAAGCTTGACATCTTTTTTTTGCATTAAATTAGCTGGTTGTTTGTTTTATGTATATTTCTGTCATAAGGATGGACCTTCATTCAAAATTAGGATATTGACCCTTTAACCAAAGTGGCATTTTCTTCTAAAAACGTTTGGGGAGGATCTTAATCATGGAAAGGTGCTTAAAGCAGACACAAAAGAGTAGATATTGGCAAATAAATGCCAGGTAATGCCAAGATCTTTAATGTAAAATGGGATATGAGTTGAAACTGAAGTCTCCTTTTTCAATTAAAACAATGGAATCTTTCTGTGCCTGTGGGTTGTGGTGTGACTATGTGTTGCCTGGTTTAAACTCTCAACCCGCTTTTGACAGGAATTCAAGCTTGTGGTTAGAAACTCCTTCAAACTGGTCAAACGTCCCTTGCCACGGACTTCTCAGCTCCAGAAGCTCAATTGCACAGATGTCCACTGGCTGTCGTTAAAAGACAATAAAGACGTTTGCGGTCCTTACAAAAAGTATGATTTGAACAGCAGCTTTCTGTTGTATAGGCGTCGTGACAATCATAGTGGAACAGGATCATACGCTCAAAGAGTTTGGGGTGCTTTGAATGGTTTAATATAGCCAAGGTGGAACTAATTGAAACAATGCTCCAAATGCAAACATTTTAGGTTGTATTATGCTGTGCATTTTGTATTTTCGGTTTCATAGATCATTTAATAAATGCTTTTCAGTTTTATAGCCTGTTGTGACCTGTCGTCTTTTGGGAGAGTGGTCAGTATTTGAAATGTTCCTTATGTTTTATGGTAAAGTAGTACTAGTAGCTATACCAAAGTTGCCAGTGGGCAAAATGCTCTCAGTCACCAGCAAGAGGATTTTGCACTAATGCCTGTTAAAAATAATAAAAATAAATGAAAACTAACTGATGCTTTTTTTCCACTCTACCAAACTCACACCGAACTGTGACTCCTAAACCGGGTTACGAACCAAACAGTGGCATCTGTGTACCTTTACACCCCTAGTGTGCTGTTGATGACGTGTCACTCTGGCTGTGATGCAAAGCTTGGATTGTAACACACGATGGCAGCCTACAGGGATGGAAACAAAGAGCTGCAGATGCTCCCTATGTCCGTCTGTCAGCGTTGACCTTTTCCCTTCGCTACGTGAAACCAGCGCAGAACAGGGATCCCCCCCAGTACACACACACACACACACACACACACACACTTAGTAGAGTACAGTAATGTACTCAGTATATTGACCTATCCACAGCAGTAGCCAAAATTCCCTAATCCTGCAACTACCTTGTAACTTTCCTGCATTAAGACTGACAGACCCTGCAGCCAGCTCTTCCTTAAATGTTAGGTAGACCAGTTAATCCATAATGCAATACAAAAGTCTAAATGTAACCTAAAATGTCTATTTCCTAAAGAAAGCTACTGTATTACTTAAACATTTCCTCTTACTGTACATGGAGAGCAGCATTGCAGTCAGCAGTCAACATTAGTAAAATACAAATGCAGAGCAGCAGATTGGAGGTTAAATCCCTATATGCCAATGCATGACCAATATAACAAGAGACACTGTTCATGCCCAGAGGCATGTGCACAATTACACAGAGAAATATCATGCATGCAGAGGCTGCAGTGTGTGTGTGTGTGTGTGTGTGTGTGTGTGTGTGTGTTTGTGTGTGTGTGACCTGGCGTACCTGATATCTCCTCCAGGCACTGTTTGGCTGTCTTGCTGTAGACCAACTCTCCCTTGGTGGGGCTGAGGCAGGGGTCTGCTGGGGCCACCATGGTGCAGTCATTTTCTGAGAATGTCCTGAAAGCACAAAGAACAAATAGTACATAGTCATTAGAAAGACAGGCTGAGATATCTACGGCTGACTCCACTGCAGTCATTTTCAAAAGAACCATGGAAGGAGTTTTTACTGCTCCGTTGTCATGCTTATTTATTTACAGTCAAACAATGTAAGGAAAGATGTCTAACCCTTGTGCATCCCTTTAAAAACAGTAGCTCTTGTGTCCTTAGAGGACAAAAATGAAAGACTGCCATGAAATGATATATTAATATTATTTTCTACCTTTATTTTTTAAACAAAATCAATCCTTATCATTGCTTCCAAAATTTCATTTATTTTTTATAATGTCAACCCTCTAAATGCTAGTTAGTTTGTTGTTTTCGCCTGAATGCTCCTATTTTACAGCCTGGGACTTGTCAATAATTAACAACATTGATTTGATGCATTGCATCAAACACTGAGTGGGCCATAATACAGCAGCAATGCCCCGAGTGGAAAACAGGAAAATATGTATTTGCCCCACAGGGTAAACAGGAGAAAACGTCTCAGTCTGGTGGAAAATAGTAAAAACTACAACTTTGAAGCCAGTGCTCTAGATTGAAAGAGATTGTATGCTGTAATGGCCGTGGGATCACCAATTGTGATTTATAATGAGTTTCAAAGTGGACATTTTTGTCTTTAAGTGTATGAATGTCTTTATTTTAACTAGGGCTGCATCTTAGTCCATTAATCTGACAATTACTTTCTTGAATAATTGACTAGTTGTTTACTCTATAAAATGTCAAATAATCGTGAAAAATGTTGATCACATTTGAGGACAAGACGACGTCCTCAAAATAGTTGGCAAATAATTAAACAGGTGACAACTAATCAAATTTAATTTTGACTACAGTTTATAACAGACTCCAAAATTGTTTTAAATTGTTTTATAATGCAATTCTAAAAAAAACAACAACACAAAACTAACAATTTTCTCAAGAGGAGATCATTTGATCATTTTGTCCTATTAGCATCATTTAGTTTGGTATGGCATAACAACTATTATCATATTAAAAGCGTATTATTGTCTGTGTAGTAACTCTGTACAGTACAAGGCTGATAGTGAGTCAGGCAGATGCATTAGACAGAACTGAAGGGTTAGACAGATCCAGTAAAAGAGAGATTTTAGTGTTTGCTTGAGCTAACATCTTCCAGTCTGTGTTTCTATGATGTTAAACAAGAACATTGTTTTGAATTTCTGAGTTAGTTTTTGGTTTCAGTCACAACAGATGGAAACCTCTAAAGGGAGGAAGGGACGGTCTCCGATTTGATGTTTTCTGTGAATCCTTTAGAGTGTGTGAGCGTTAAATAAACTGCTTCTCCTCCTCAACCCAGAGTTGCATCACACTCCACTGTTTGTTTGCTGATCTAAAGAAAGAAAGGATTGCGTCCAGGGCACTTCATGAGATAACAGTCCTACGCACACGCGTGCACAGTGAACGACAAGAAAACCATGTCAAAAACAGACATACAGAAGATACACATAAAAACACAATGAAAAGCACACGCACACAGTACCACAAACAGAAACACACACACGCGCACACACACTAGCAATGAAAAGCTACCAAATTAACACTTTCACCCACATGAAAATCCTGAAATATACAAAGTAAAGTTTGCATAAAAAAACAAACAGAGCACAAGCTACTGTAAAGTACTCATCTCTCCCATAAACAGAACACACACACACACACACACACACACATACGCACGCACAAACACTCTCTCTCACACACACACACACACACGCAGGGGACCACCACCACCACCCACCTGCAGAGTTGCAGATAAAAATTGGCTTCCAATTGCAACAGCAGAAACTGCCTGTGACTTCAGCTCATGTGAAAGAGTTATTTTTTCTTCCTGCAAGGTTCCCTCACCTCAGTGGATTCACAAAAACAGACGCAGAGATATTCACTACAACTGCTACACACAACAATTTGTGCCCATAATAAGAAAACGGATATTTTAGAAGATCATTATTTACAAAGAAATGAGTGTGCCACTTTTAAAAAGGTTGTAACATTCAGATAAGGCCTGTTTTTAATGTGTTCTTTACTCCTGGTTTTAGAATGAATCCTCACTGCAGTATTTCTATCATTGCTGATTCTGTTTCTGAAATGGCCGGGTCAGTGTAGGTTATGAGCGCAGAGAAGGATACAGAGGATAACATGGGGTGGTAACAAAAATCAATCCTGCACACTAACTGCAGCAACGTCCAACAACCACGCTGGTTGATTAAACCTGGAAAGGCAACAACTTAAAATGGTCATAGAAGAGAAAGTTAACAAGGCAACGATGGCTAATTGGGCTGAAAATGCTGGTGAATTGCAGCACAGCAGGAGGCCTTTACACTTACTGCCTGCAAGCTGGTGATGAAGAACATTTATAGCAAAAGGAGGATAAAGATGGAGGCTACAGTAATATGCTCACAAGGACATATCTCAGTGGTAGAGGGGTGACATAAATCTGCACTGTACCTCAAAAGGCAAGAACAAGGTGTGTAGAAGATCACAGGTGTAAGCACAATCAGGGGGCAACAAATTTGTTGCGTGCACAATCAATTTTGGTGAACTTTGACCAGCAACTGGATGTCATTTGAGCTTGTAAGAACTGTAAGCAGTTATGATGCGTTCCAAGCCTCCCCGGCGCGAGTCGCCCCCAATGACCCACAGAGCCTGCGAACGCGGAACCCAAAGAGTCACGAGGACGAGGCAAATGTCAAGGAATATTGCAATGCTTCCACTGCAAGGTCTGTATTAACATCTTAAAGATTTAGTAGGTAAGACTTATAAAACTAACTTTTTTTCACTGACCCTATGTTCAAAAATAACTGCTTTAAGCGCCTGTAGTGCGATTTGCAACAACCACCGCTCCTCGTTTAGGGGAAGGGGCTTAGAAAACCATTTTGGGCTTTAGCAGAAAGGGGAGGAGGGACTGAGAAGTTGTTGATGTTCAATTTTTTCGCTGGATCATTACAATCCTACCCACAGCACATTTAATAGCTAATATGTGAGGATTAGTAAGTACTAATCATGTTTTTAAGATTTCATATAAAATCAATGAGAGATAGGTTTAGGATAACTGTAGTGGTTGATGTTTGCATGTTCAACCTCAAATCCACTTGCTATGGCTACATTGTGTATTTCCAGCCCCAGTTATTGACAGAAATGACAGCAAGTGAAAACCTCAACTCCAGGGTTCAAAATGTTCCTTCAGAAAAACTGTTGGCGACATCACACATGGTTCACTTCTTTCTACACTCATGGAGTGGGCTGCTTTTACAGTTTCAGTTTTGGTTTCCATCTTCAAAACTCATCCACTATCGGCCCAGGGCCGATAGTTGCAACTGATTTAACTGCTAAATGTGTGGGAATAAAAAAATAATAATGTTAGTGCTCAATAGAGGCACAGCTCAATGTGGCAGAGCTGACTGTTCGCAATGGAGGAGTAAGACAACAGAGGGAGAGAAGGGGTGAAGGATTAAGTCTTGTTTAATGGGATTCCTAACTCTCTTTCTCTGTGAGCACAAAGGCACCCATGGACTTTGGCGACCCCTCCATATTTCCCCCCTTGGTTTACCTCTGCAAGAAGGGAGAGAGAAAACCGGTCCTGCTGGGCCGAGTAACACACTACCTCTCATGGCTGCAATGCCAGGGAACCATGAGTTAGCTTAATGCATCAAGACAACACCAGTTGAACGAAGAGAATAGAAGAATGGTTTCTGCAAATGTCTAGATTCTCACATCACAGATGAAACCTTGGATCAGGCTTTGGCAAGC
Organism: Etheostoma cragini; assembly: GCF_013103735.1. Classification (NCBI taxonomy): domain Eukaryota; kingdom Metazoa; phylum Chordata; class Actinopteri; order Perciformes; family Percidae; genus Etheostoma; species Etheostoma cragini. Next base: position 15,972,884 of record NC_048429.1, read on the forward strand.
GTCAGGCAGTGGATGGTAATTTGTTCTGTAATGAATGTGAAGAGATGTGGATGTGAGAGCAAGATGCACAGTGGGGGGTGCCAGCTGATCACTGCGAGCGCTCCAGGAATGTTACGTATGTGTGTCTGAATGTGTACAGGTACTGAATGGTTTATAGATAAAGGGTCAATACACCTCTCTGGGGAAAAAAGTGTGAAAGTTGGAAATAAACAGCCTTGCTCAATGGATTTGCTTGTTATCACACACACACAAACACACACACAAAAAAAAACAAAAAAACACACACACACACACACACACACACCTCACCTGTACATGAAGGGGGCCACAGTGGCAGTATTGGGGTGGTTGTGATGTTGCTGCTGAGGAAGCTGAACTACTCCGTTCCCTCCGAGCGCTGCTACTCCTCCTCCTCCTCCGCCTCCGCCTCCTCCGCCGCAACCTCCTCCTCCTCCTCCCAGCATCCCACTGGACCCAGACAGAGCTGAGGTGCTGGTGGAGGAGGTCATGTTGGTCCTTTTGCCCTCTGGGGCCACACTAGAACGCTGGATATAGAAACTCCCACTCTGCCCTCCTTTCGTCAGCTTGGCTCTGTCCCCGTCTCCACCCCGCATGTTGCCGCTGCTGTTTAAGGCAGCCTGGCTTTGGCTCTGTGGCGGACTCTGAGGCTTGGACGTCGAGCTGGAGGGAGCTTTTAGTCCAGGCTTAGGGATGCCACTGGAAGCCGGGGAGGCACCGCCATCTTTCTTTCCAGAAGAAGGCTTCCCTCCTTTGGGGATGAGGCTGGCAATTTTGGAGCTCTTCTTGGTGGGGTCAGCAAATGACTCACGCTCCTCTTTGGCTGGGGAGCTGTCCTTGGAAGATTTCCCAGATCTGCTTTTGTCCTCCCTGTCTTTGGACGAGGCCATGGACCTGCTGCCATTGGCAGACGCTTTTGAAAATGAAGTGGAGGGGGAGGAACACGAGGAAGTCTTGCTTGGTGCAGTGAGGGACGGTGCAGAGGATTTGGCAGACATTTGCTTGGCTGTAGCACTGCTACTGCTGCTGCTGCACACCGAACCTGTAGGCGTCAATCCATCCTCACCGTACTCCGACAGGTCATCCTCCTCCTGCAGAGCCATCTCTGCCACAGACGGAGACACTCGTGAAGCCGATCTCGGGTTAATCAGGCGAAACTTCTCCAGCATGGACCTCTGGGGTCCACCACCGCCGGCTGACCCGACTTTGGACCCATCGCTTCCGTGCGGCTGAAGGCCTTCAGAGGCCTTGGGTGACAGGCTGGGTGAGGGTGAGTGCGTGGGGCTCGTCAACATGGACGAAGTGGCGCTGTGCTTAAGGTTCATGGACTTGCTGCGCCAGGACTTGCCGGCAGTGGGTGAGGGGATGGCAGAGGCCAGCTGCTGCCCGCTGAGGCTGGTGGGAACTGTCCCACCAAGACCACTCCCATTCATCCCGCCGGGTACTGGGATACCCCTCACCGCTTCTGAACCAGGGAGGAAGAAAGAAAAAGAGATAAACAGAAAGAAAAAAAAAGAGTATTAAAAGCATGGTTACTTGTTTCCACATGTACTATAATGCAGTTGTTGTACTTCTAAATAATTTCCCCACTTCAAATAACTGAGTCACTGATTGAGTTCAGTGTTATTATGGGGACATAATGTCTTAAGATGTCTTATCAAGTCTTAATTGCATTATTTTCATTCTTATTCTATCTGATATCTAATTGTGGAACATTTCTACAAAGCAGTTCATTCACACACAGCAGACTGTGACACTGGAAGGATTTTAAAAGCAAACCAAAAAAGTTTGGAGCAAACACAAAAACTTTTACACTCCTTGTGGATTTATAAGACATGAGAAACAACCTTTTCTCAAGTCACTGCTGAATACTCTGTCTTCCTCTATGGTTTTACACACATTGAACTCAAAAGTCAAGCAAAACTGGGAAACTTTCAGCAAATTTCAGTTTTATTCCCAATGGGCGGAATATCTTCAGTAGATTTGGTTAAAAGAAAATATGTCACAGTTATTATAACTCCGGAGTCTCAAAGTCACAGTTCACTTCTACTGAGGCCTGTCGCAGCACGTTTGCAGGAGGATAACAGTGGTTATAAGGGACGTGCCACCATGTTATAAAACGTGACTACAAAAGGGACCAGCTACGTTAAAATAGATGGAGTGTAGATGAATTTCTTTCTGAAAGAAAACCATCCATCCCCTGATTCACTGTTCAACATCATCACGTCTTTGATTATTAGTATGTGCTCTGAGTTTTTTTAAATGCATTTACAGATTTGAATCAACCTACTGTTACGTTTGTCATTCTCTGCCTTTCTTGGAATCATTCAGAGACTGTATTGAATTTATCCGTGTAATACATGTAGATAGAGAGCATAGTAGTACAAAAAAAGTGAGCTTTTCTACTTAAAAAAAAAAAAAGTGAGCACTGCAACCTCAAATGAAAGAATGCCTTCCATAATAAGGCTACATTGGGTGCAGAAATTGTCCTGTTGCTGTGAAACGGGTAGCTGATAGAAGAACTGGTTATCGTGTCACAAACGTTTAGCCACTTAAATACACACATAAGAATGTTTGCAAGCTACAGACTGTATATGAATGGACACAGTATGTGTGACGTCACCCATTGGTTTGTGGAGATCTGCCGTTACACTCTACGTTACACATTTTTATTGGCACATCATAGCCACGTCCTAAAAACAGCCCCTGCTTTATCGCCAATTTTAAAATCAATGAGACCATAATTGAAAGAATTAACATACTTTTGTGTTGCAGGAGACTTAAAACTATCAATTGAGACCATAAAGTAATTTTGAAAATGTTTACTGAGGTAATAAATCAAGTGAGAAGTCGGTCAATTTCTCACAGAACCGACCTCCTTTTGCAACCGCACGTGTCGCCCGTGTTGCTGGACTTCCAATAGAATGCAGGTTTAATTCACTTCCACATTTGCAGTGCTTCGCAGAACCGGATTAGTTATCAATTCATATTTACAGTCAATGGTACAGCACAATGCACTGAGTGGATTTCAGGTTAGATGTATCATTTAAAGGCACGCTGTGGAGTTTTTGACCTCTGGTGAGATATGGACTAATGTTTTTGACTGGTTCCCAGGTAAAACATATTTAGTCAAAATAAATGAAAGACATTTATGAAGAGATTGTTTTAAAACTGCAACCTATTCACAAATAATCTTTTAATCAATAATTTGTAATTTATATTAATTTATACTGTTTATTGATCCGCAGTGGGGAAATTACAATTTACACTCTGTTTGTAATCACTACACAATGTCACATTATGTGATAAAAGTCTTGATCTAATAATAAATCTTTCTAACAAATTCTATGTTCACGCACTGTATGTCTTAACCTTTTTAGTGTCTTTTTATTAAATATATAAATAAGTATCTCATGAATTTACATTATGTACATTTATAAGGAAAACCAAAAAAGAGCAGGGCAAAAACGGGGATGTCACAGATCCTCATAGATCACATTGTGTTATCCATTATCTTAATGAAAAAGCTGTTGTCTATAATGTTGCCATATGAAATAGAACAAAATCTACTTTACTCTTAGTGAATATTTTTTCTGTTTCTTTTTTTCTTTTTTAGCTTTTCATCATTTGTTTTTCAAAACCATTTGTATAGATCATTTCTATTTGACCATGTACCACACTGGCATTAATACTGTTACAGGCCGGACTGCTGAGCTATGTCACATTACAAAGGTGTTTACTTCAACCAGCGTTACACTCACATGGTGCTAGAAAATATAACACGCTGAGACAAACAACACACATACATACACACAGTGACAGCAGGAAGTTATGCACCATTAGACTGGCTGTCAGAGTAGGGTTCAGCTGGCTGTGAGTCAACTCCAGTCTCCAGTTTAAAGCCCCTTCAGGCAGGCAGAGGGAGGGGATTCAGTTTCATTTGTGGCCGGATCCCAGACACTTTAACCGGCTTACACTTCTACTACATTCTCTAAGAACTTAAAACGCGCCTGAAAACGCCTCAGTGCACTGTGTCAGATCCAGAGTGAAAAGTGCAATCTGTCAGGCTATAGCAGACAATCTTCTTGACACCATAGCATAGTGTGGCAAGAGCAAAATGCGTTTTTATTTACCTCCACAGTCTTCATTCAAGACAATTATTATAATTACTATTATCTGTCTCACCATATACACTCATTTGGATTGCAAGGGAGACAATTCACTGCAATTTCTATGCAACTTTTGGTACTCAAAATCTTTTTGACTGCATTTTAGGTCTACTGCTGCTAATGCTGATTGAAGTCAGGAATGTCTTGTTGACAACTCAGGAAAACATCCAACAAAATCAGCTGAGTACTAAAACTAAATCGTCATCAGTTTTGCAAACAAACCATCAATACATCAACTGACTGAAAAAAACACTACATCTATACAGTACATACATATTACACACACACACACACACACACACACACACACACACACACACACACAAACACAACCGGTCAAAAGAGTGTCACAAATTTCCATACCACTCCATTAAAGACAGAATACCAGCTGATCTGATTGGGTGGCTGATCTTTAACACTAATAATAATCTTTAATGATAATCTATATTGCCCATCATCAGCAGTTCCCAAGGCATATTCTGTTTAGTAATCTGATATCATTTAAAAAAACTAACTGAGAAAACATTTGAGAACCCTTTTGCAATTATGTAAGCATATAATTTAATCTGAAAACTGCTGCCCTGGTTTAAAAAACAAAGCACCTGATCCCAGCTGGTATTCTGTCTACAATGGAGTGCAATGGACATTTTTAAGTGACCCCAAACTTTTGACCGGTAGTGTGTGTGTGTGTGTGTGTGTGTGTGTGTGTGTGTGTATATATATATATATATACGTCACCAAAGTGGGACTTTCCTATGTAAGGTGGGGAGGTCTATAGCAGCAGCTGATCAGCACTTTTATATCCATTTATATTCATTTTAATAATTGTACCAGTGAGAAGAAATAAAATAAATCCGTTATATCACCATTACTTAAATTCCAGTTCAGTTCATTTGTAAGGTGAGGAAGATTCACTTTTACCCATAGAGATTCTAAACCAACTGAGATAAACTCAGAGCACAGTGTTGCCAGAAAGTTATTTCTGTTGTATAATGCTATGCCACCCCCATGCTTATTCCTGTCTCTTCTTTAAATAGTGTAGCCGTCAATACAAATATCTGTGTCAAGAACAGTAGCATCCAGATGGGTCTCCAGTACGGCCAAGATATGAATGGGGTTTTCTGTATTCAGATAGCTACGTTCATGTGTCAAATGGGACAGCAAGACCCTTTGAAACAGGAAAGATGTGCTCATCATCAATGGGCCTAAAAAACATTTAAAACTGTAGTTCAGTCTATATTAGCTCAAGTAAAGGAAACCAGAGAACCTTTGTAATCTTTATGCTTTTGGGCAGGGTAATGGACAAAAACCTTGTTGTTAAGTTGTGTGAACAAGTATTAGTACAAAAGGGGACCCTCCTCTTGCCTGTTTAAGAATATTGTGTCTGCATATTGAAAAGGGCAATGACCTGGCCACAAGTTCGAGAGCTGAGATGAGTTGAAATACAGAAGGTTCTGATCACAGACCAGCAGAGGTCAAATTAGATGAGTCTTAACCAATAGATCCTCACTAGATAAACTCACAAATCAGCTGGTGTAAAGAAACACCACCATCATTTTATATTTCTGTGTGTGCGTGTGTGTGTGTGTGTGTGTGGTGTGTCTAGACAAGAGATAATCCAGTGTTTGTCTGTGTCATCTCTATTACCCTTCATCTTTAGTGGCCCTTGAGGCAGTTTATAAATGTGAATGAAGGAGGTCACAAGCATTTGTGTGATTCTGTGTGTGTGTCTGTGTGTGTCCAATCAATTAGCCCCATCTTTAGAGATCCCCGTGTGCCTGCTCCTCCTTCGCAGCTTCACCACATTTTTCACTGTGCAGTGACTTGTCGTTGCCATGGAAACAGACTCCTTTTTTTTCTTCTTCTTTTGCCTCGACGGCCAAGGAATGAAATGTCATTTCAACTGGGCGGTGGTGGACCCTCTGCTTTTGAACACAGGCCGCAAATCCAAACATACGTGCTGTTTGAAACTACAGGACAAAAGAGTAGGGTTGCGAACCGAAACAGGGTTCCAAATAAGAACCGATTCCAAAATGCTAAAATCAAGCAACTGTAGAGACAAATTAACTTGCGGTTCTGCTTATCGGTTCCAAATACACATGACATCTTTTGTGGACTGGTCAAAGGGATTTGTTTTGTCTAGGCAGTATGGGCAAGACAAATTAATTTTGCAAGCACACAAGTCAGCCATGCGCCACACACCAAAGAATCCAAATTGTTAAAATCCAAATTGTTAAAATCCAAATTGTTAAAATCCAAATTGTTAAAATCCAAACAAAACCCAACCCTACAGATGCACATACGTGCACACACATGCACCAGCATGAGTTCAAACAACCTCTGCAGTTCTTGTTTGGATGCATTTAATCACACTCAAAAGTTGAATGCTTTTCACCTATAGCTGCTCTCCCCATTACATCCCTGTCAGAGAGATAATGCATTATCGCCTTTCTCAAGGAACTCCATAGCTTCTCCACTCAGCTTTCACCAAGTTTCCCTATTGCCTACTACTCCTCACTCCCAACAGTGAGCAGAGAAATCCCTAACTTTCTTTAGTCCAATATCACAAACATGCCCTTTTGAGACTTAAATTCATCGGCTAAAGCTAATTAAATAGATGTTCTCTTTGGTCAGAGCTTCACAGTGTGAGCAGAGACACTAAACAACACTTCACTTCACCCCCATTAGGCCATACGCACCTGTATAAATGTGCCTTGTATAAAAAAGTTATTGAAACAAACAAACACACTGCCGAATTAGACATCATTATGGGTGCAAGCTACTATGCGTATTTGTATTTATATATGTATATCTAATATATTTGTACATCTGTTTATGTCACAAAAATGTCTGTGTACGGACTAACATTGGAAGAGGTTTCTAGGGCCCTTTAACTCCTCACACATACAGTAGATGTTTAGCTGGCAGGATACATAAAACAACATAGTATTTAACCATGTATCTAAATGAATTGATGAGAAAAACATAATTATATTTAAATCCCACCTTTAAAACAACAACAAAATAATTAAAGCTTCAAGCAGCGTTGGACGGGCCCTCGATAATCTGCGCGCGTCCGGGTTACGGGCGCACGCAGCTCCTTGCGACCGTGCATTTGCGTAGCACCCAGACACTGCAAATCGCCACCATTCAATGATACCACACACAAGACTCTGCGTTACACAGTTCAATGCCCCATAACATTGGAACCGTTTAAGGCCTGAGTGAGTGGGCATGGTTAGAGTATAGGAGGCGACTCTTCACAATTAGACCACACATTTTAAGTTTCATGTAAATCTGATGATGTTTGTCATATAAGGCTGACTTCCTGTGGCCAGTTGGTGGCGCTATCGCCAAAAGTCAATACTGGCCTGTAGATGTCCTCAGGCCTGGCCTCTTCAAGCAGATATGACAATGTACACTGTAGTTACAGCCACTTTCTAATTCATCGCTAAACACTCAAAATGGCCGCCATGCCACGCCCACACTATTTCACGAAAAGTTTTTCTTTGAATAACTTTTCATTAATAAGGTCTTTAGATGACAGACTGAATTTGAAGTTGATCTGATCAAATCTCTAGGAAGAGTTCCTTAAAGTATAGCACCTTGACTTTGAGACCTAATTCATGTTGCCACTACGGGGCACTTTGACTTTGAGTCAATATCGGCATGTACTGTGTGTGTCTTCAGGGTTGGATTCTGATGAATCGTGAAAAGTTTTGAGCCACTTGGACAATGTACACTCAAGTTACACCCTCTTCCTGTTTCAATGGCATAACACACAAAATGGCCACAGCCATGCCCTATGATGAAAAGCTTTCCTTTTAATAACTTTTCATCTTTAACATCTTAAAATAACACAGACCAAATCTGAAGTTGAGTTCGTTAAAGTACGACATGTGGAAATGGCCAAAATCACACTAATTTGGAACTTTCAATTCAAAATGGCGGGCTTCCTGTTGGGTTTAGGGTATGGCTCCAATGGGGTTTTCTGTACGTCTTGACATGCTACATGTGTGTACCAAGATTCGTGAGTCTACATTAAACAAACTGCAGGGGCTTCTAATTTTTTAGGGGGCGCTAAAAAGCCATTTTTGCGCGCCTATTCCCGAAATCCTTAAAATACATAAATTTTCACCGGACTTGATGCAGCCGCCAAAATTGGTGAGTTTTTGAATATGTTAAGTTCCTTAAAAAACTCATTTGCCGGGAAAAAGATAATAATAATTCCTTCAGTTCCAATAGGGCCTTCGCCACTTTCGGCGCTCGGGCGCAAATAATAGCGGTGTCTGATAATAGAGGTGTTAGGTCCAGGAGGAATTGACTAGGTCCAGTAGAAATGGAACAGGGGGTCTTTACACAGGATTTAAGTTCAAATTGGCATCGGGATCCACTGCTTATTTTCATTTAAAACTGGAGCTTCTTTAGCCCGTCTTCTGTCAAGTCGCACAACATCCAGGCTTTACTATCAGATTATAAAATGCTGCACTGCAAATCTGGTAAACATTGATGAAAAGTTCCATTTTGAATTATTCAAGAAGAATCTTGCTGCATGTTGAACTATTCCCTAATCCCTAGTGTTTTAAACATATAGCCTATTGGTTTAAACTTTGGAAAATCTAAAATCAACATTACTCCAAAAATGCAGAAACTGTTTGTATATTTTCACAACGCGTTGTCTGTTTATTACTGAATAATGTATCGTATATAACAAATAAAGGCTTGTAAAGCGATACGTTTTTAGAACATAAAAGGATGTAAGACTGAACAAAAGTATGTATAACATAACAGAAGCATTTAGAGACTGGTTATGGCAGACACTTCCTGTATTCGTTTCTGTCTTCTGCTCTCTCTCTGCTACCTGCTTTTGTCCAGAAGGTTCCGTCCACATTGCTGACATTTCCCCACAATTGATTTTCTTTCTTCCTTTTTCCTTTGGGCTAAAACACTGTTTCATCTCCCCTGCAGTGAAGCTCCAACCTGGTGTCTTATCTCTACAAACTGAAGCTCTGTCTTCTGGCAGGACTCAACTGCACTGTGTAAAGGACCCAGAATAGGAGACATCCACCCTGTTGAAAATGTTCAAACTATATCTCCAAAACAATAAAAACAAACTGACCCATTAAATCCTTTATAATGCGGTTTGCTGGACGATAAACCTAAACAAATGATCGATTTTCAAACTAAAGCACAAGACTAATACAATATATCATTTTTTTGCTCCCTCTTTGCTTTCTTTTCAGCTATAAGCACACACTTCGTCCACACTCTGACCTCCATCATCTCCCAGCATGCCTTCACTCTTCCTTGAGAGTAGAGAATATAAAGTTCCAGACAGAAATCTGAAGGTAGTGGCCGAGTTGGCTTGTGGGTAGAGCAGGCGCACATTTACTTTAGGTTTATGCCTGGACGCAGAGGTCCAGTGTTCTCTCTTCTTATAATAATATAATAAAAATAATAATAAAGAAATCAGAAGGGTGAGTGCACATCTTGCGTAAACATTTAGGATTGAAGGAAAGAATTAAAAGTATAGTTTGTTTTGTTTTTTTTTCTGCTACCTGATGCCACCGCTGACTGTTCCTCTCGATTCTACAGACTGAAACTGGCACTGTTATCCCTCCCTGACTGGGCAATGCTTTAAAATTAAAAGCCAGATCTCATAAGTTAAAAAAAACATTGCGAGGCAAAGCACACAGTTTGTCATTATAATGTCATAAACTCATCAGGACTAGTTTTATTTTTTAACGACTGGGAGCGGGGGGAGCAGTTTGTTAATTATTATCACTGTATGAGCAAATAACTCACAATAAATCTTCTGAATAAACAAAAAGGAAATCTTAAAGCTATTAAAAGTACAGTCAGCGAGCCAAGAGCAAAGTAAGAAAAACATTATGAGCAGATATGTTTACTCTTTTGTAACAGAAAGAGGCTATTAAAATAACTATGTATTTGTGCTATAATAACTATATTGTGAGACCCTTCTCTCAAAAACATAATCACTCTGATTGGCTTCATCAGGCTCGAGAGAGCAGCAGCCTGAATTTGCCCCTTTGATTATTTCTCAGACAGCTCTCGCTGTGCTGTGAAAACGTGTCGCTGCCTCCACTCAATGGCAGCCATTATAACTCATTTAGAATAAAGAAGTGGAAATGATTCACCAGACTGGTGAAGACTGGTAAAGTGAGGGACCGGGCTATCTCTGCAGCCTCGTCTGCCTGAGTGAGCGGTGCCACCAAGTGGTTGGGATGGAGAATGTGAATACGGGTGCTCAATCCAAACTTCTACCAACTCCTGCTTTCTAACACAACCAGAATCTTGGCTCGGTGTCACGGTGTGTACCGCTGTAACAATTCTAAATGTTGCTGTCCAATTGTCTCAGAAATAAATGTCATTAACAATTTAATTGTCTATTTGAGTCAATTAATTTAATTAATTACTATTTTTAAACAAATGAAAGTTTTGAATGGGTTCCCGGATACATGTTTTGGTTATACTGTTTATCACTGCCATGTGACCCAGATAATGTAATACCAAGGGTACAATGACGTAAAAAACAGCGTTTTATTATCATAAATCACTTTTCTAACTGTATCCCCCTCATTGTTGTTGCTATAAACGTGTATAGAGTCAAGCTAAAACAACTTAAAAAGTACAAATAATATAGTCCGACAAATAATCACTTAACTAATTACAATTTGGCGTATCTAAACTAAATCAACATTACCAGTCATTCGCCTTAAAGGGTAACTGCCGTTTTTGTCAATCATTGAGTTTGGTCCGGTATTGAGCGACATCGCAATGACGGGCCGGCGCGAACCGAGCTACAATGTGACCTAAAGGGGCAACGGTGGAACCTTGCTTTTTGTCCCGTAAAACTGTTTTTTGGTACTGACGGGCACAGATTGTTACTAAAAGTGTCTGAAATTCTAGGCTCCTGTTATCTAAAAGAATTTCTATGTAAGGGCTCAATATTTAAATGATGTTGACAGTGTGGAGGATTTTTGGTCACATCAGTCAATTAGACACAAATGCATGGGGAAATGGGGGGCAATTTGAAAAAAAGTAGTCACCCTTTAAGATTCTAACTCATGTCAGCAACAAAGAAACCAAGAAAGCGCATTCATGTATATAAAAAAAAAAAAAACACAATTAGACAATTATGTATAATTGTTACAGGCCTAACAGTGTGTGTTGTAGTACGGAGATCAGTGCCATGGCGTCCTTACCTCTGTCGTTGCCGCTGGCATACTGAAGAGGCTTGCTCTTGTCGATGCTGTTGAAGCTCTGGCTGCGCCGGTTGAGGTTGGACGAGCTGGGGCTCCTGGAGGCCCCGCTGCCTGCAGCAGGTACTCTGGAGGGGCCTGGTAGCCTGCAAGGGACGGTTCGGACGTCAAGGTTACATATTGGCAGTTTTAGCTCTGTAGGTAAAAGTGGAGTAGAGCTCTTCTGGGGATAGAAATATGTCTACATGACAAAAATTACTTTGGCAGAAACATTGTAATTCTTTGTTGGCACCCACCTGAGATTTAACTAATGTCTGCCTTTGGAGCAGCTTTGCCTCAGACATGGTTTTAAATGAATATTTTTTTCTATCCTGACAAATGTCCATCCCTTAAAGGATTTAGGTTCACTTTTTCCAAGTCTAGTCTGATGCCCGAATGTACCTTTCAAAATGTTACTGGTTGTTGAAGAAATCCTTGCATGTGTAGCTTGTCACTTTCACTGAAATTTCTTCCGAAGGGGATCTCTTTTGGGCCAATATGGCCAAGAGAAAAAAAAACTGTGTTCCCATAAAACGAAATTGCATTAAATTACATTTAGACTACAATCTAGACACACTGTGGAACAATTGCTGTTATAAACATTAAGGTAATGTTGAATTGAAACAAACTACTTGCTAAGATTTTGGCAACAAATTTACTTGGTTAGGATAAAATAAGTATGTTTGTTACGCACATACGTTAATTATGTTATGTGCAATATGTGACATAAGTTAAGTTTATTTGGTGAAGTTGACATCTGGTTTCACACAGGACACTAACAACCTCCTGTATGAGGGTCCTGTTTATTCAACCTCCTTCCTACGCTTACTTCCACCGACTTTGATTAGAAACAAATTTGTGATTGGTGAAAGACTACTGTGATCCGAGACTAAAAAAAGTTTCCCTCAAAACCTTATTCAGAAATCAGTTTTGTCGTATGGAAACATAATCTTCATGTGACATGGCTGGGGCATGCGAGCATTGTCTAAAGATAGACTTGAACAAAACCCCTGCTGAAAGTAGAAACAAGTGTCACTCAGACTCACAAAGGCCGATAGAAGACAACAAGTTAGGCCTTGAGATGTGTTATACACTACAGAAATGAAGGCAAAAAAAGTTTGGCTCACTATAAGTTGAAAGAGTTTTTCCGTTGTATCATAAATTCTGACCTCTGGCTCAGTACTGTATGTGTCAGAGTGTAAGAGGAAGAGAGATCAAGAGAGTGATGTAAGATAGAGTGTGTGTTCCATTGTGAGATGGAGATAAAAGGAGGTGAACTTTGAGTTTTGGGGGAAAATACATGACAGAATATAGAAAGAGACAAAAGTTTGCTTCATGACAGGTTGATTGAGATCAATCAGCACACATGAATGGAGGAGAAATGGGAGTTCATGAAAAAAGATTTGGAGACCTGGTGGCTCTTTTTTCCTCCTCCATGCCTAGTCACTATTTATTTCTGTACCTCTACTGGCACTGTTTAGAAAATCAAAGGCTTACAAGCATACCTTCCAAGGAGGTGTGTGTTTTCAGTCAGTCGCTCTACTCTCTGACGCACACTTATGCTCGCGTCACATACACACTCGCATAATCCTTTTCTCTTAACAGACGGAGTCAAAGTGTAAAACGTTGCTTTGCCCCTCCACAGCTGGAGGATTTTCACGACTTCCACGAGGACACGTAAAGAATGATCTTAGCCCATTGTTATTGTACAATAACTTTACATTGCATTTTTGATGCACTTTGCCAGATACTTTCAAACATCTGATTTGTTAGTAAGTTATTTCAAAAACAGATTTGGCATCTGGCTCAAGAAAAATAACAACATGTATGACTACTTGGATTTATTTCCACCATTAATCTTTACTATTGTTTTGATGTGATTGTTATGTACTGATTCCAGAAACTGCTTTTTTTACATTACAGTGATGATGGTGGTCCATACCTGGCCTAGTGTGTATATACACACACACACACACACACACACACACACACACACACACACACACACACAGTATATGTTTTTTTTATTTCCTCACAATCTTTTTAGATTAGACAGAGTGCAGTGAACTAGGTGGGAATAAAAGTAGGTAATGCTCAAAACAATGGACATTGAGTAAAGACCTTGCTTGCTCGCATCAGAGGGCTATGTGTGTTTCCATTCATAGCCTGGTCTTTGTCAGTATGAAGAGGGAAAAAATAATAATAACTTGAATAGATTCAAAGAACTTGGTGACTTTTTGTCACCCTGCCTGAAAGCTGTCGTGAGTTCCTTATCAAAAAGAATCGATTCGCTACGCTGAATATGTCACTCGCGTCTGTATTGCAGATGGAGCCGAGATGTCGGAGAGGAAATTCTTTAGAGGGGAAGAATCCTGAAGCGGTCGGAAATCCCAGGGGGAAAACAACATTTAATTTGTTCCATTTTATGTAAGGTCTTACATAATAAAACTAAACAAACCAAATATGATGGTTGACATATAGGACTGATTAAAAACATGAGCAATATCTTTCTTAACCACCTGTAGTCACAAATGGAAGTAGCTGTGATGAACTGGAACAGACAGAGTTCTCTTCTCTATGACTCAGTACGCTGTTTTTTCTTCTTCTTCTGTACCATCAAAAACAGGCCAGGTCAACTTTGTTTCGTACACCAATTCTGTATGTGAGGGGATATAAAAGCAACAGCAACTGATAAGAAAGGCCACATGTAAGATGTAGGTCAGTCACGCAGCAGAATAAAAAGCTGCTGATTGGTCTTTTGGCCTTGCACTCATCATTGCATCAGGAATACATTTCATACCAAAACCAGTCCAAATAAAGAACAAGAACTGCCAGTCAGTACTGAGAGAGATACTAGTCTGCAACACATACTGCTGCCTGTTTCCTTCTGTGGAATGTGTTAAATGGAGTTAAATGGAGCATGTTTTACACAATCCACATCTCATCTCATCATTTCTATTAAAAGTATGTTATGTAGGCTAACCTTTTTTATAAGTTCATCTTTTAACATCATTTCTGTGGGACAATTCTTCATCTGCAGAGGAATGCCTCTCCCCTAACTGATGTCAGTAAGCTGCAGGACGTATCAAACTAACCATCTGATGCTTTTTCTGATGCAACAAGAAACACAGAAAAACATGTAATAAAAGATTTAGCATTATTACAATTGCAGCAAACATCCAAGTTTACCTTGAGTGTCTCCCGTTGAAAAATAGAACAAGGCTCAGCGATTAAACAACCTGAACAGCAGGCAGTCGAAGCAAAAACTGCCTAATAAGTCAGACTATGTGCTGAACAATGCAAACAATGTTTTATACAGGCAATTGTGCGAAAACAAAATGTGCTTGAGAGCAAAATAGAAAACTGACACTGAGAAGCAGCAAATGTGCCTACATTCAGTTCCTCTGATTTCCTTAATCACAAAAGATCCGCATGTACAACTACAGCGGACTCTGCTCTGTTTAGAGATGCTGATCCAGGCCTGAGAACAGAGACTTGGTGGTCTGCCGCAGTAATCGCACTGAACCGCATAACAGACAGAGGAAAAGAGTGAAAGATAGAGAAAGAAAGAAAGAAAGAAATTAACTATCTCACAAGAGAGAACAAAAAGCACCTCAATGACTCCTAAACACACGCACATACACAGATAACAGTAGCTACAGGGTGTTTAGTTCCCACAGGTACAATCAACAAAGGGAAGGAACAGAAGAGAGTGAGAGACTGAACAATTAAAAGAAAAAAAACTAAGAAGACACAGAAGAAAAACAACAAAGAAGAAAATTTAGAGAATGGGAGAGAAAGGGAAATGGATGCAGATTGTAGGAAGAGAATCTGAGAAAACCTAGTGTAGCTAAAAGCCAGACAAGAGAAAATGAGAGATAAACAGTGGGGAAATGAGGGGAGATGAGCCAATTTAGATGGAAATCAGAGGTATTGCCTTTTATCATAAGATTCTTTCATCTTCCAAAATACATGTTTGATAATGCATCCACAAAATGGAGCATCAGAGAGAAATGCAATATACATACTGGACAATGACTTTGTTTTAGGAGGACTTGGGGAAGTGTATCAGACAAAGAAAGGACGGTGAGGCAAAGAAGAAAGGGAATGTGGACAAACACATTATTCAACTTGTCGGTCACAGGTTATTAAAAAAATGTTTGTTTCAGTTCAGCCAAAAGTTCAGCTAAGCTAAGTTAAGCTAAGTTATTGAAGACGAGGGAGCGCTCATGATTACTTTCCCTTGCCAAGATTTTGCCAGGAATTAGGCCTTCTACACCAATGTCGTCAGCCAGTCTGGAATTGCCACTAGCTCCAGGGCATAGCCACAGCCACGGCTACCTCAGGCTCATTACAATGGCAGAAAGATACCACAAGCTAGCAGGTGGCCAACAAGCTGTTAAACATCACCCTCTGCTGCCAAGATGGTGAAATTTAGAACCATATGAGTTTTTAAGCCATTTAGAATAATAAACAAACACATTTTGAATGACTGAATGTACAACTATTTTGGCCATGGGTTTCTGTATTAAAACAAAAAAACATCTAAAGGCAAAAATCCTATCAGATGGGAGACCTTGGGACAACATCTTATCGAATGGGGGTCCATGGTCTAATTTGTGTCAGTTTAGGGGTCCTAGACATGGCAAATGCTGCCACTGATTTATATCCACTTCTGTTTCTCTGAAAAAGACTCTAGAAACATTGACAAAAATAATTACAGACTTGAAGTTTACTATGATGGAATGGACAAAGCAAATGTCAAGAGTCCGCTAATTGAAAAAATTGAAAAAAGACAGAAGCTAGAAGTCTAGAAACGTATTTACGGCGCTAAAACTTGCAAGCAAACCAGTTTGGTCTTTTAATGCAGGCAACAGCACACACACACACACACACACAGTGCCCTGTAGCAGAGGCACAGATGCTAAGCATGGGTGGCCCCAGGGGAAGTTAAAGCACTTGGCAGTGTTGAGAGTGTGTTCACACATGGCCAATTTATTCAAACTATACAGCTGTTTTAGCTTAGCTTTGCTCAGGTGTCTTCATCAAACAGAAGCACAGAGCGCTTCATAATGAATAAGAAAGAAATGACTACCAACAAGAGGATGCAGCTCATTCTGAAGTGTAGAAATGCACGAGAAGCTCTATATTGGCTCCCAATAATCACCAGTGACTCATCCTTGGAAAAGTAAGCATAAAACAATGAAACAAAGGCAACGTCTTGCCTTGGATCAAAGCTCATGTGTAGCCATTTCTCATGCATACTTATACTAGTATCATGAACAAAACAGACTGAATACAAAAAATATAACACAGTGGACATGTTTCCACCCACTCTTAGAACAATAGAAACCATTTTTATGAGATAAAAAGTTGAGTTGTTGCCGTGGTAAAGAGGGTAGGTCCTTTAGCTCTGGGTAATGAGCAGAATGTCTCATATAGAGCATAAAAAACACTAAAACTCTTGCACCTTCAGGGCACCACTCTTCACCACATTCAGTTCAAGTGAGAGAGGCATGAATTGTTTGCCTATTTTTGAACCGCTAAAACTTTCTTGCTTCAGGGGAAGGAGAGGAGACAATTCATGGTGATTAAAAATAACTTCTCAGATGGCAAAAAAGCAATGAATTGTTAGGTAATCACGCTTGTGTGAATGAGAATCAGATGGCAACAGGGGACACTATAACAACTCACTGACCTCCAATACTGGTTCTTCATTCGTGTTGTGTATCTATCACTGACACAGTATGTGTGTAGGTCCCTAAAGAGTTATTTCTGCAAAGCAGCAACAGTGATGTCTGTTGTCAGTGATGTGAGGGGGCAGATTACCACACATAGGCCTGGAGCTGCTGGCTGAAGCATTTTTGCCATTGCTCAGTGGCGGCTCGAGAGGAATTATTGGCCAACACGCTCTTTCCCACTGCCTCTGAGCTGAAACAAATGCTGCAAGCATCCGACAACTGGACTCTGGGCTGTGCACTGTACATCCAGTACGTATGGGTAGATTTGTGGTTGAATTCTTCACATGTGAACTGCTTATATGGCTTTACATTGAATGTGTACAGTCAGTAAGTGTATGGTCCTGTGCTAGTGCACCTACCTGTATGTAACCATGAGTGTGAGTGCTTATGTAAATAAGATTTTAGGAAGGTCAGGTGCCCTACGCAAATTTGATAGGTTTAGCAGCTCACACATGACACCTCAAGAGTAGCTGAAGCTCTGACTGCCGGCTACAGCCTCGAGTCTGGCAACACAAAGAGTGTCATAATGTCTGGTAGCTTATTTAGCAGCAGCGTCTTTGCCAAGATGTGTAAGGGCTATTTCCAAAAGACACATCACACAGAACAGCACCTCTAAAGTAGTTAAAAGAGCTAGATTGAGGACAGAGATTAACAAAGTGTCAACTGAAATTGCAAGTAAACTACTTTCATGACAAATCTCAATGATAATTCAATTTGTTCTTCAACTTCAATTTCATATATATTGTCAAATCCTAACAGACCTTATCTTGGGAGACTTCACAGATAGAGTAGGTCTTGATCACACTATAATTTACAAAGACAATTCATCCCAAGAGCAAGAATTTGCAGCGGCAGGGTCGAGGAATGACCTCCTTTTAACAGACAGAAACCTCAGGGAGAACCTGGCTCTTGGTGGGCAGCCAGATTTCCTTTTTTTTTGTGATTTTAGCGTCCTTTTTGGTCCAGAAGACTCACTGCAGTTTTATGCACTGAACTCCCCAGCGGCCACTTGTCAGTCAAATCATGTGGGCATGACTATGACGTCTAAAAAAAGAATGTGTTTTCTTCATGTGTTCAGCCATGATGGCCCCGTGTTGCAGCTCGCAAAGTGCTAATAAAAGTTAGTCCTAGTTTAGGTGTGAGTCCTTTTTTATAAGACATTGTCATTTGCTCTAATTATTGAGTGAAAAATGTACATATGCTTGCATGGGAAATACTCAGATAAACTGGCTTGGAAGCAAATTTTGTACAATCACCTTTACAATTATATGGGTGCTTATTTGACTGCACTAGCCTTACGTTATGTAAGCCTTACGACGTTAATGAGAAGAACACTCATGTTTAATTAGGCTAAATCACCCGTAAAGAGCTAATAGAAACTATTATGAGAAATATTTAGTACATTAACAGACTGTGACGCACTGTTGCAAGACGCCACGAGGCACACTTACACCATGCTGAAATATCTTTGAACACAACAGCTGCTCTATAGCTGACCCTGACCTCTGACCTCCCTGAGCCGGTAACACAGTAACACAAAAACAAGAAAACATTAAGCAAAATGTGTAATAGCACAGTGTCCTGCCAAAAGCAGTGAAAACTAAGAATGCTCAGTGTATAGAACTTTGAATAAAGTTTTAAGAATCAGAGCACCAATAAAAAAAAGCAGGTACATGAAGTATTTGCCATATTTACCTGGTGTTTTTCTTCTGTGGTGACCCTATTCCACTGTGGCCCGGAGGACTTGCATATCGTGCTGTGAGACTGCATAGAGAGCGGAAAAGATGACAGACAGACTGTTAACACAGTTAGAGGAATGAGACCAGCGTCTTGCTGGAATTTTTTTTTTAATCCATGCCTTAATGTAATAATGTGCGTGAGAGGAGACATTCAGATAGATGCAGAGAGAGAAGGAGAGATAACCAGGGAGAGGAAAAAACAAGACGTACTGTATCACGCCAGTGCTATGTTTTTTTTCACATGATGGATCACACATGTTTATAACCACACGCGTATGACTAAGCCAATAACATCTTTCAATCCATTTATAGGGCCAGATGACATAAAACTTTCACAATCAATTTCGTGGTGCTATCGTTTGAAGAAAACCCCAAGACACACAACACACGAGGCAGAGGTGAAGGAAATGCCCACAGCACCAGTCAGTTTATAACCCAACACTCACTGTTAGTCATCCACGGAGACGGGAATTAAACGCGTGCTGCCCCTACATTCATGTTTGACAGGAAGTAGTTAACCTACTTGTAGAGTGCTTAATGAACAAAGAGATCCCTTAAATCATCACGTGTACACCCTGTAAACAATGAAAAGGCAGGGCTGTTGTTCATTCCTGTGTGTAAATGTTCTGACTGTGTAGTGTCCTGTGTGAACTGTATGACTGGCAAACCATGAGTGTTTCTCACTTGTTGTCATGAACTGAGTGAACAGAGACTGCAAATTTGCTCCTTTATTAATTAGACATATCTTTTTTTTAAAGTAGTAGACTAAATCGCCGGGGAAAATATAGTTTGTGGCACTCGAAGCAACACTTTGAAGTTCGGCTAACTCTGCATCAGCTAGCATACATTTAGCATTTAAAAGTGGCTTGTTTTATTTATTTATTTATAACTTTTCTTACAAATAAAACTACAAACTAGATTTTTACGAGAACATTTTGGACAAACCACACACAAAGACAAAAAAAAGTGTTGAAAATGTAAACAATATATTTTGCAGGCAGTGCTATGACATGCTTAGCTAGCGCGCTAACATTATTAGCTTGACAGAATCCGTTTTGACAGAAGTGGATCGTACATTTAGGAAAATACTGAAAATGACCACAATGGTTGCTAACAAAGACTGTAGAAGTGGACAGCGTAAACTCACCTGGAGATTTTACAGTTTGGTCAATGTTACTCCTCAACATACAAGTTTTTAAAATTAAACATCCAAACAAAATGCTGACTCTGTTTCCCAGCTAGCATACTCGAGCAGCATATAACTAGAGTTAGACTAAGTTAGGCACACTCGCATCTAACAAAGCCTCCCTTCAGTTTTCAATACAGCAAGCAATTCTTTTTTAACTGTTACACATTACAATTACAGTTTAGAGAGAATACCAGCTAATTGCAGACCTGAAATCATACCTTCCATAGGATGACCAGAGATAGAAACCCGAGTTGTCCAATTAGTTCCTTTTGAGCAGGGAGTAACGCTAGCTCAATAAATGTCAGAGCAGTTAAACTATGCTTCAGCTGGAGTACCGAGTAGGCAACAAACACCAGCAGTCTGATTAGACGCCCTTTTCTAAAAACGAGGAACAACATGTTCTCTGTTTGTGATTGTGGGCTGATAGTGATGGTTTGGCGTTGGTAAGTGAAAGTGGACAGAGACAATAAACTACCTATACTGGGTGGCTTTGTGACGCACTGAAGTCATCACATCTCATTTTCTGCACGGTCTGCTTTTGGTGTGTAGTTCTCAACTTTGCATAAAACTGAATATAAATAAATGCCAACAGACTTTCACATTTTAGCATCTATGTTGATGAATTAAATTAGCGGATATGAAATACATTACTAGAGAACCAACATAACTATAATATTTAGAGTAGAAAATTATCACAGGGACAAGAAATTAGAAAATACATTAATTTCTAAATCAAATTTAATTACACCCCCCACATATACCATGATAAGTTGGTATTATAAGGAATAGGGTTCATTACAAGTACTGGCCATGACTCGTATGAAAATAAATCTGTTACTGGTGAATGTTTTGGAAGCCACTTCTCCATGCATCATTTCCTCTCATGCAAAAGTCCAACAAAAGGAGGACTGATTATAAAGGTTCCAAGGCTTTCTGAGGAGATTTTCAGTCAATATCTTGAATAAATTTCATCATTCGGTGGTATCACATCAGCCGTCACAGAGCAACAATGTGATATTTAATGCTTTGATCAGTGAGGTCGAGCTGGGAACGACAAGGATTTTTTAAGCTGCTGAGCAAAATTTGAATTAGCAGTCTCAAAAGTGTCCATTCTCTGTAACACACACATTCAAAAGTCCTCATCTGCCTGTCTCTCTCACACACACAGACACACACAGATACACAGACATATTCTCTATTTACACCTCTCCCTCTGGACAATTCACCTCACTTTTAAACCAAGTGTGGTAAATTGCCAAGTCACTGTACATTTTTAATTGACATTGCAGGTTTTAATATTGCAGCGTTATGCTAACGAGCTCTGGGGCAGACAGCAGAACAAAGGGGAAACGGGTTAAGGGCAGTTTCCCATTTTAGTGGCGAGCACCTTTGTATTATGTTCTTAATAAACTATATGATACCTGACACGTCAGTTAAGGATGTCTGGCAACTGTTCTTTTTCCAACCCAAAGGGAGAGGGAGAGAGAGACACACACACACACACACAACACATTTCATCTCCCAGTAGTATGTTTTGTGCTCTATTAAATACCCTAAATGGCATTTAGCACACAGACAGGACAAGCTCAGACAGAGATTAATGGAGCCTGTCGCACTCCAAAATGCTTTTTCAGCTTTGTTTTGTGAAAACGGTCCAGTTTAAATCACATTTCTCTCCAAGTAAAGCTTTTGTGTGTTTGCTTTCTTTCTGTCTTTTTTGTATTCAGAGTGGGAGTGTGGTGCAGGGCTATTAGCAAGGAGGAAGAAGGGTTATCTTTAAAGGCAACAAAGGCTGCAGAAGGCTGAGAGAAGGTAATGTAAGTGCAGCTTATGTAGGAGCAACCCACACTTGTTCATGACAGTACAAAAAGAGGGGTGCTGTGGTGCACTTTTCCACCATAAGACCCATCCTGACCCCGGCCCCCCACCTCCAGCTTCATAAAATGCAATGAAACATGAAGGCAATGGGGTGCATATCCAACCCACAGCATTTAAGATCTTTCCAATGTGGAAAAAGACACACCAGAACACATGAGGGCAGGATCTAGGACTGGGGAAAGGGGATAAGGGAATCATCTATCATGTATTACCAGTATACCAACAAGTCCTCCAACCTTAACAACAAAAAAAGGATCATTTGGGGATTCCCCTGCTGGCCGAAGTTTGGATGCCAAGAAATGAATCATTATGGGTTATGCTGGAAAAGAACGGCTACACTTGAAGGCTACTGTTATAGAGAGGGGCAGACATGATTGCAACTCTTTATAATAACCAAACTCAAGTTAGTTTTCAGGCCCAAGCTTTCAGGCCCAAACCTGTGATCGACTGCAGCTGGGGAAACCACCTGATATATAAGGAGCCAAGATGGTTGCCGTCTTGAGGGCAGCAGGCAGTCCACATCCTCCTTATCTCCTAACCAGCCACACTTCTGTTGTTCTATCTTGTTTAAGATTAGATTTAATTTCTTTTGTATAGTAAGGGTGCACTGCCAGGGGTGTTAATCCTGTTTTCTCCTGTTTAATTAGTTAGGGAGGCAAGTCTTTTGTCATTCTTTTTGCCATTTTGGTTTGTTAGGTCAATTTCTCATCTCGTAGACAGGATCATTTGTTTGTTGGTCATTTTGGTGGTAAGCTACCCAGAATCCTTGAAAAGTTTTCTATATGTTTAACTATATTTTCTCTTTTTAATGTAAAATAAATGTTTTTCTATCTGACATTCAAACAAATATATGTTTATGGCTACTTGGGAGACGGGGAAAATGGGGCCTTTTCACGTTGTGTCCTAGGCACCCATAGAATGGGGCATAACATATGAGTGAGTAGGCAAACCAGTAACACTTTACATTACTTGTCATTTAGCAGATTTTTTCATCCAAAGTGACTTACAATTGCTATTTATCAGAGGTTGCGCGCCTTTGGAGACATTAGGGGTTTTGTGTGTCCCAACAGGGACACATTGGTTAATGTATCGCAGTGGGAATCGAACTTGGGTCTACCACACCACAGGCATGTGTCATATCCACTGCGCCCTCACCACACTGCAGCGCTTTCCATTTAAAACCTTATTAAAAAACAAGTGACATAGTTTTGAATTGCACTTTGAGAGCAGCAGCATGGCATGCAACACTCATGGTCATCTGGCTTATTCTGCCTCTACCACACACACACACACACACACACACACACACACACAGTTCTATTGGACGGTCTGATTCACACTTAAATTAGTGGGTAATTTTGTCTTTTTACAACTTGGACCCAATTCTTCCATGCATCTGAATCTAAATTTGTCATTTTGAACAAAAAGTCTTTGAAATTGGTTTAGTATTAAACGATAACTCTGTAACTGTCAGACGCGAAACGGGCTGCAATGTAATAATATAGGCAAAATGCGTGAATTTGTGAATTTCTGCCCATTTTCATGTCAGACACAACAATAATATGAGCATGTCAGTGGCAAAACAAGCAATTTTGGTGGACATAAATTGAAGGAGCACAATCGCGCAATAATGTTCCACTGTAGCTTGTTCCATTGCTGCCGACCGCAGCAGTCTTGTTTTGTACTGGACCACTTTTTAAAGATTGTTGTTCTCATCAGTCAATTAGACACAAAAACTAGAAAATAGGATCCAGGTTGAAAAAAAGGAAGTTACCCTTTAAGTTCTATTGGGCCAACTTTTTCTATGTCGCCAGACTGTTCTTCACACAATTTGTGTGATACTATACAAGGAACATTTTGTCATCCTTTCCCTGATTTCTCTATCCTTGGAAATAAATACATTTATTCTCTACACCTTTCCAGACATTCTTGAGCCACACAGCAAGAGAATAGCAGTTGAATTGCAAAGGCTCCCCCCTCCCAAAAAAACTCACAGATTAATGGCTTACTTTATCACTGACAGACATGGAGTGATCCTCTGACCTTGACGGAGGCCTTCAACATTCAGACGTGATTAACTTATTAGACCAGGGCAGAGGGGCATTACTGGGACCATGGACAGAGATGGCAGAGGGTCTATTTGGAAATTAACTGAGCCACTTGGTCTTTATAGAAGACCTTCATCCATGAATTTATAGGTTCTCCTTCTTATTGGGGGAGAGCCCTCAAATATCTAATGACATGTCATCTAAAGACATAATACCTCAATATCAACCAACCAACTTGTTATCAGACACTTCCTTATATTTTATGAGGGTGAATTTATGTAATGGCTTTATCTCTCAGTGTGTGTGTGTGTGTTTGTGTGTGTGTGTGTGTGTGTGTGGGTGTGTACTTCAATGTTTGGTGTGTATGTGTGTGGAAGCGTTCTCCACCTGTTGTGGGGGCGGGTGGGGGAGGCAGGAGTGTGGGAATGGGAGGCAGCTGTGCCCCTGATAACCCCTCCCCAACACACACACACACACACACACACACACACACACACACACACACACACACACACACAATGCTCTGACCCCATCGCTACCACCTTTGAACTTGTCCAAACAGAGTGGTGCTAAAGCGTTCGACAATATCATCTTACTGCCATGCCCTCTCGCCAAGTGCTTACACTAACTGCTCTTACTGCACTGATTCTACGCACGTACACACACACACACACACACACACACACACACACACACACACACACACACACTGGAACATGTGTGATCTTAATGGGAATATGCTATGTGTGTAATTATACAGATACAATGGATTCTCTGTTATCAGTTAATGTATTGGCCATCACAAAGAGAATTCAAGCTAGTAGCACACACACACATGCATGCGAACGCGCACACACACACACACACACACACACACACAATACTGTGCAGTAAGATGATCTTGTCAAGGGGAATGCTGCTCATGCGTGGCATGTCAGGCCTTCCTTTAGATGCTCGTCTTAGGCTTGCTCTGTCTATTTACATCACAGCGGGTCAGGCCTCCTTTGCTTTTACTGCCTTTTACTGCTTAACTGCCTACATGCCAATATTGTACCATGCATGTCTTAATATAATAATTAACGGTACCTCATAAATCTTCTTCATATTGTAAACCAACCA
Organism: Etheostoma cragini; assembly: GCF_013103735.1. NCBI lineage: Eukaryota > Metazoa > Chordata > Actinopteri > Perciformes > Percidae > Etheostoma > Etheostoma cragini. The sequence continues at coordinate 15,998,047 of NC_048429.1, forward strand.
CTGCTTAACTATCCATCCCTTAAAAAAGAACCTCTTCACAGATTTAGCCTTGCACTCCTGTACAATTGTCAGACTCCAGGTGGACTGTTGAAGAATCGATGCAGCAGAACCAGAATTCTCTTTTCTATTCCTTGCATTCTTCTTCTTTGTCAAAGCCCGGCACCCACATTGCCCACATTGCAACTCGACCACTGATGGATTTTGTTGCCTTCAGACAGAACCAGGCCAGCTGTTTTGCCCTGCTTGCAGACTTTATGCTAAGCTAAGCTAACAGGCTGTATCTTTGAACTTCACAGAAACAAGACTCGTATCAATCTTCTGATTTATGTCTCAACCTGAGAGGGAAATCGCGTATTTCCCATACATTCTGAGGCTTGGACTGGATTCAAAAGATAATTCAGTGATTAGCTTGGCTCTTCCCTGTCACAACCTCCTCCCAATGGAGCTAATGAAGCGAACGCTCTAATGAGTTACATTTTCCATGAAGGCTGTTACTCATTTGCAGAGGCGGTCATATCCAACAAATTCCTGTTTACAAAAGCTCTAACTGGACCTAATTAAGCATTTAAAAGTGATAAATCTCTCAACCTCTGTTCCAGCGTAGAACCTTAAAAATAATTGGTCCACTAATTCAAGCCAGGGATATAAGCTTGCTTCTGTGACCTCTAAGCTACATCTGACCCAAATATAGTCTGTATCGACAACGTTAATTATTGGTATAATTCAGGTGCTGCTGCCTTCTGCTTTCTTTGTGCCTTCCTCCTCTGAAGAGCTGTGGAGGAAGGTCTGGCAATGCGAGGCTACCTCAAATAAGACCAAAAGCCAACACCAAACTACTGAAATGCAACAATCCGGAGCGCTGCATGGTACCTGGACTGCATCTCTTGTGTCTTGAGGCTGCTGGCGGACGGTGCGGTGCTGCTGGTCTGCTGGCTGAGCTCCACCAGCGACTGGTAGTACTGCTGCTGCTGCTGCTGCTGCTGCTTGTAGCGCGACAGGATGAAGAAGAGGCCCAGGATGCTCTTTAAGTTGCCATTCCTGATCTCTGCAGGGACAAAACAGAAAGGACACTTTGAGTGTCTGTGGTAGTTACAGTGCTACTCCACTTTCACATGATGATAAGATCCTGAATTTATACAGTATTACTGTTTACACCAAGGTTATAATAGTTTTTAATTTTTAATTAGTTGTAACATGTAATTGGTGTACAATGTAAAAAAGCCCAAAGTCCTCCCCCCCAAGGGAGGACCATCTCCAACAGAAAACACTGTTCACAACCTGCTCCAAACAGCTTTATTGTAGTCCAGCCTTCACTTTAATGACAAACACACGTTATAATGCTCGCCTAGTTGCCAGCGTGGCATGCCATCATATTCTTCTTCTGACTGGCTAGTAGTCCTTACCTAGGTACTGTCAGGGCACATCCTCATCCTCTGCATCTGACTGGCTACTAGTCCTTACCTAGGTACTGTCAGGGCGCATCCTTATCTTCTGCTTCTGACTGGCTAGTAGTCCTTACCTGGCTACTGTGCACATGTGACTACCAACAAAGATGAAACAGAAGTGAGATGTCTTACTTTGTAGCTAAAACAGAGAGTTCAACACACGGGTTGAAAAGAGGAGCTGCAGCAATGTGCAGTACAACAAAAATATGGAGTTTTTGAAAATGAAACCATGTAAACCTATTCTGATATGACCACACAACACAATTATTAATTTTACCTTTGTGCTACTTAAGTGTCCGATGTGAAGCAGTTACAGCACATCCCTATCTCCTGGAATGTCAATGTCAGTTTCTGTAAAAAATTTAAACCAAAATGATTTATGTTCATTTTTCATCTTTTCTTTCAACTTGGCAATAGCAGTTTCAGTTTAGTTTTAGTTTTTTTTAGTTTCAGTTTATTAAACAGATTTTCTTTTCCGTTTCCTATAATAACCCTGGTGTACAGGGGTTTACAGCTTTACTCTCCCTCTGCCCTCCACTAGAACAAATGCTTTTTGTTGAAATAATGCCACATTTTTGGCAAGTGAAAATAGTGCAGCTTGTTGTCTGTCTGTCTGTCTGTCTCTCTCTCTCTCTCTCTGTCTCTCTTTCTCTCTCTCTCTCTCTCTCTCTCTCTCTCTCACCCCCAAGCGGTTGAGGCAGATGCCCCCCCACCCTGAGCCAATGTTTTGCTCGAGGTTTCTGCCACTTAAAGGAAGTTTTTCCTTGCCTCTGTGGCCTAGTGCTTGCTCTTGGTGGGAACTGTTGGGTTTCTGTAAATAACATCACAGAGTACGGTCTAGACCTGCTCTTTTATGAAAAGCGCAGTGAGATAACTGTTGTTGTGATTTAGCGCTATATAAATAAAATTGAATTGAATTGAATTTTGTTTTTCACTTGTCTAGTAGCAAAGCAGTGTCCTGTGACACTAATAAAAATACTTTCCAGACCATGTATGGCATCTTTCAAACATTGTAAAGTGAACATATGTTGACTTAAAAAAATAGAGAGAAAAAACAAGACACTTGGGGATGGAGCCCAAGTGCAGCTGTTGTCCGGCAAGCTTACGAATTTTATAAGAGTAATTATACACTGGCTTTAACTGGAGGAGAAATTGATGCACTGTATATTATTGCAGAGTTGTATCATTTAACTGTATTCAGCATTATGTAACACTCTAAATAGGAATAATTTAGGCAACAGCTCACCAGAAGAAGCAGTTGTCATAGGTAAAGCATCTGCTAACACACAGCTGGTGTATTTAGGAGTGAAGCTCAACATGTTCTGGCCTGGTGTTTAACTGGCAGACGTCTGGTGTGAGGGCGAGTCTAAGGCCAAACTGCCAAAAATGTACAACCAGAACTTTAATTAGCGTTCTGCTTTTGCCATGAAATGAGGAACTGATGGTGTATTTACAGATGCTGTGGGAAGATGACAGAAATGACATTTTTGTGTAGGGATGAAGGTGAGGTTATGTAAATGGATGAGATAAAAAGCTGAGCTGAGTTGGAGTTCATGACCTAAATGACAATTGTGACAAAAAAATGACAAACAGATGAAACACAATGATCCCCAATGCATTCTTATTAAAAATAAACTCAAAGGATGTAAGCGTAATGCATGAGAATTAAAGAGATTAGATTCCTTTTTTTTGCATCATCAAGAAACTGCAGCACTGCAGAGAAAGTTACCTTTTAAATGTGCTGAGTTGGCAATGGCAAGAACACTCCTAATCAATGAGCAACATTTTTTGTGGTGTTCATCTTATCCTCAACAGTTCCTGAGTTCAGCTCAGACAAAACTCAAACAAATGCATCTCTGGCAGAGTCTTCACACTCAGCCCGAGATGGGACAGTCACAGAGGCGGAAGTATTGATCACTGTAGCTAACGCACCCATTTGTGAAATGGACTTTGCAGATCAAACCCTCAGTGAGAGCTGGCACACAGAGGCATGGCAAGGATAGCAGAGGCTGACGCAGGGCTTTTCAGTCCATTTTTCAATTTTGGTGGGGCTGAAACCTTTTCCCCAGCCATCCATGGCGGCATTACGCTGTTTGGAGAGTGTGAAAGTTGGGAAAGAGTAATCTCTTGGGGGTGTTTTTCATTTTTCCACAACACCCAGAAGGGGTAATTTATACTGGGCCTTGGAGAGTCTGAACAGCATCGTTTTCTGTGCTTAAGGGAGAGACCATTTTGCAGATTCAGCTAGCCAAAGAGACGCTGTGGACTGAAACTGATGGGGACTGGTAAAATTACCAGAAAGGATAATGACAAGGACACAAGGAAGGATAATACTTCATCCATACCATGGGGGAAGATGGCCATGATGTCAGGGTCAGAACAGAACAGCACAATGGAGCATTTTAAGGAAACGTTAGAAAAGTGTGCCAGGCAATTTACCAACTGTCCTGGGGACCCGCTGTTCCAGAATTACTCTTTTAGGCTAATTTGTTTGAACAATTGTTTGGCACTATGAACCACAAAAGCACAGTATCAACCAACGTGATAAGGGACTGAAGGTGGGTCCTGTTGAAGCCCTGTCTTCATGTCTCTGTCATTTCAGTACCTGATCAGTACCGGAAACCCAATTGGTTTAGATGCTTGCTCATGACCAATGGTCTATTCTGATCCCATATCGGTTAGGGGATCAGCATTGGCCAATTACTATACGAAATACACATCCTGGGGTAGGGAGCATTGTATCATGGGGAACCTGTACTGTTTCTGAACTGGCCTCAAGGCAATACAGCAGCGATAGAAAATGTCAACAATGTAACTCACGGATCAAAAACTTAAACACTTGACAACATGCAGTTTTGTTCAATGTAAGAAAGTAAAAGACACTTCTCCACAAGTGAAGGAAAATTTGTTCCGGTACAACCTCCTAACCCTTATATCACTCGCTCCGTCAGCTTTACCTCTGTTGCCGTGTTACACATGTAGCCCATTTAGAAATCTCACGTGCAAAGGACACCATGTTTTGTTGAAATATTGCATGGTAGCTCTTTGGACTTTGACACCGGAGACCTGAGATTGTGTCCTTGGTTCCAGATTTGGTTAGGATTGGGCAACTAAAACACTAAGTTCAGGCTAGGTAAAAGGTCTTTATAATGAAAAGGTCAACTCAAGTCCCTTTTACATGCATTTAATCCCTAAAATCCTCTAGACAGGAGAGAAAGCAAATGTCCAGATCAGTTGGACCGGACATTAGACAGACTTACAAATTCTGTGTGTCCAATTGAGCTCGCGTGTGAACAGAGCAGGACAGAATTCACAGAAAGCAAGTGGGCGTGTTTGTTTTTTGTGTGTTATTCATGCAGCTGACAAAAATCAGAAGAAAAAAAAACACTCAAGGGTGAAGGGGCAGAGGGATTTACACAAAGACGTCAACGAAAATGTCTAACTGGACAGACGAGATTCAAGAACTTCTGTTCTTAAGGGACCAACGCAAAATTGTCAGATAAATTCATTGAACGGCAAATTACTTGGTTGTTTATGGCCAAATTACAAATGGACAACATGGCCGCGGTGTAATCTGCACCATGTCCGTCCTCCTGTACGCTCTACCAAGGCACCGCCCCTCGCCTGAACCTTACATGTAGTGAGAACGCGTCAAAAACTGATTCGGTGATTAGGTCAAATGAATTTGCAATATTAGCATTTCATCATTATGTTGATATAAAACAATACTTCTGGTTCTTCAAAATGTATCAGCCAATGCAAAGTGTATATGAACAGGGTTGTTCTGAGCCAACTGCTTCTTTATCTTTAATTATTTTGGTGTTGCTGGACGATGTTTGAAGCAGACTTATCTTCATTTGTAAAGTAGGACATATGCAGGATTTGTGCATGAAAAGGGACTTTAAGGAGTAAGCTACTTTGCAGCATAACATTACTTTCTGCCCAAACTTCAAGCACTTTCACTGGCAACACAGACAAAAGAGCACCATAGTGATTTTTTCCTTCACCATGGTGTAAGAGAGTTATAGTTTTTCTGCTTGACCATCAATTGCCTGCAGTTCAGCTTGTTGTCGGTCCGAAGCTCCGTGTCTATTGTAAACCTCTCACAGGGTGTCACCAATTGCCTTCTTTTTTGTTTTTTTGTTTCAACTTTCTGAAATTTTTGGGGAAGTTGTGACAGAGAAAAGGATAGCTGGATTGTGTGAGACAGTGGTACGACATTGCTAAAGCTCCCAGTAGACATTTCTCTCAGCTATACACCAACTTTTCATCCTCTGCCGCTCTAGAGCAGTGTAGCCGATAAGTGTTTCTGTTTTGGAAATGTGGCTCTGCTTCTGGGGGCCTTTTAAGTGGTTGACGTGGTTTCATTCAATCTTTTTTTTTTCTCTCTCTCATTATTTGGAGAGGTTAGTTATTTCATGAGTTACAGAGGACTTTGGAGGAGGTGAACAAGAGCCTAAGTAATAAAAAGAGAAGGACAAATACTGTGTGAAAATGTACAGATTATATATTCTGCCTTTACCTACTTATAATATAGATATGATGTATCCTTCATCAAACTTTCTTGGGTTTTATCCCCCGACAAAACATATCCAGCCAGGTTCTCTCTTTATGACTCCACAGCTGCTGATGTCTTTGCTTCCGCCACTGCCCTGGGCTTCTCCCTGTAAACTTGGTTTTAATTCCTGTGTTTGACTTCCATTTGATTCTGAGTTCCAAATTAAGATTTAAACAACTGTTATGTTGCGTTTTCTAGCTCAGTGCCTTTTACAAAGTCAGACATTTGTTTGCAGGCATAAAGGACAGGCTTATACACTGAGCTTTAAAGCCGTACCCTTACCCTGGGCTTCACCTTCTGCTCAGAGAACAAGCGTGTACCGCTTGCTGACCCAGCGCAGTGACCTAATGAAATACAAGCTATTTTTTTATACTTTGCACCAACTGAGATCAAGCAGGAGGGACTTTATTGCGGTGAGCAGGTCATTCTGTAGGTAGCCCTACAAGCAGTAAGAGCCTGTTGTTTGGTGTCAGATGCTGAGACCCTGCACTGGAAAGAAGCTTTAATGACCTGCTGTGAGGACCCCTCACTGTAACCCGTTATCAACTACAGGAAATGTGTGTTTCAGAGCTTTACACCTGCTTTTTAAAGGCTGGTAACGGTGGACTAAACTTCCTGGGGCTAATTATCACATTTCAGGTAGTAAAACCATTTTTTTCTGTTTCTGGTTTTGATGAAAAGGTTTTGTGTTTAGGGGGGGGGGGGGGGGGGGGGGGGGG